>NW_027397198.1:232948-403537 GCF_003265705.2 Callorhinus ursinus | reverse complement strand
TCTCTTTTTCTCAGCCTCTTTATTTTCCATCATTTGGTCTTCTATATCGCTGATTCTCTCTTCTGCCTCATTTATCCTAGCAGTTAGTGCCCCCATTTTTGATTGCACCTCATCAATAGCCTTTTTGATTTCGATTTGGTTAGATTTTAGTTCTTTTATTTCTCCAGAAAGGGTTTCTCTAATAACTTCCACGCTTTTTTCAAGCCCAGCTAGTATCTTTAAAGTCATGATTCTGAACTCTAGGTCCGACATCGTACTAATGTCCGTATTGAGTAGGTCCCTGGCTGACGGTACTACCTCTTGTTCTTTTTGCTGAGGTGATTTCTTTCGTCTTGTCATTTTGTCCAGAGGAGAATAGATGAATGAGAGAACAAAATGCTAACAGGTTTACAACGTCCCCAGCAAATATACTGTATACAAATCAGAAGAGACCTGAAACCAGGGGAAAAGAAAGGGAAAGAAAGAAAAAAGAAAGAGGAAAAAAAAGGAAAAAAAAAGGATAAAAACAAAAACAGAACAATACAAAAAAAGCAGAATGTGATCAAATATGATCAGGCTAGTGCATAGATCAGTGCCACACACTAGATTTTGGGCGTATTTTGGTCTGTTAGAAAAAAGTGCCTCCTAAAATTTTAAAGCAAGAAAGACATATATGTACAAAATAATGGTTGATACAATGAAGGGATGGAAGATGACTGTAAAGATGAAAATTATAAAAGATTTTATAAAAGGACTTGGTAAGATAAGTTGTTTGAAAAAAGAAAGAAGATTTAAGAAAAAAAAAAAAAGGAAAAAGGGAGAGAATGTGATCAGGCAGGAGACTAGAACAAAGCCATACACTAGTGATTTAGGATATATTTTGATCTGTTAGAAGAAACTGTACCCCAAAATTTTAAAGAGAGAACAACTTATATATATATGCCAAAAATAAGGGTAACTACTATGAAGGGATAAAATATGACTCTAAAAATGAAAAATAAAAAATGTTTTTTTTTTTAAAGGGATTGATAAGATGTTGGTTGAAAAAGGGAAAAAGAAAAATAAAAAAAAACAGTCAACAAAAATTAACTTTGATGAAATAATGTATCATGGTAAAAAAAAAAAAAAAAAAAAAGCCATGAATCTATGTGCAGTATTCCCCTAGCGCTGGAGTTCTCCCATTCTCCTTGATCGATCAACTTGGTCTTGGCTTGCTGGCTGTTTGTGCTGATCTTCTGGGGGAGGGGCCTGTTGCTGTGGTTTCCAAATGTCTTTGCCGGAGGCGGAATTGCCCCGCCCTTGTCGGTCCGGGCTAAGGAAGCTGCTCCGGTTTGTTCTCAGGAGCTTTTGTTCCCTGCAAGCTCTCGGTACAGCTTTGGAGGACCAGGGCAGAAATGGTGGCCTCCCAATCTCCACCCGGAGGAGCTGAGAACTCGGGGCCCCGCTCCTCAGTGTGTCCCCAGAGAAAAGCAGTCACTCCCGTGTCCCCGGTCTCCGGCCGCACTCCGTGCTCACCCGGCCTGTGATCGAGCATTGCTATCTCTGGCACCCGACTCCGCACGGAGTCTCCAAACCCAGCAGATCCCTGTAGTGCGTTCCCGCACCGCTCCTTCCCGGGAAGGAAGGGGAGTCTCCCCGGATCTGCTCCTTGTTGGGTCCCTGCTGGGGGAGCCATGCCCCGACTGGGCCGCAGATCACAGTTTATGGCAACCCCGAGCTGAGAGCCCGCGACCCTGCTCCGTCTCTGCAGCCGGCTTCCCCGCTCTGATACCTGGGAGCTCTGGCGCACTCAGGCACCCCCGGTCTCTCCGTGACCCCAAGGGTCCTGAGACCACACTGTCCCGGGAGGATTCCACCCCCCGCTTAGCCACTGCAGCGACGTCCCTCCGCCGAGCCAACTTCTAAAAGGTCCGATTTTGTGCTCCGCGGCTCTATCACTTGCCAGAAGCGGCCGGCGGAGGCCCCTCCCCCGCTGTCTATCCTCCCGAATATCGCCTCGGATTCACTTCTCCGCACGCCCTACCTTCCAGTAAGTGGTCGCTTCTCTGTTCAGAGAGTTGTTGCTACTCTCCTGTTCGATCTCCTGTTGAGTTCGTAGGTGTTCAGAATGGTTTGATCCCTATTCAGCTGAATTCCTGAGACCAGACGAAATCTAGGTCTCCTACTCCTCTGCCATCTTGCTCCGCCCCCCAAAAGCCATGAATTCTATGTGCAGTATTCCCCTAGCATTGGAGTTCTGCCATTCTCATTGATCGGTAAACTTGTTCTTGGCTGGTTGTTCTTGTTGATCTTCTGGGGGAGGGGCCTGTTGCCGTGGTTCCCAAATTTCTTTGCCAGAGTCGGAATTGTCCCGCCCTTGCGGGGGCCGGGCTATGTAATCTCGGGTTTGCTCTCGGGAGCTTTTATTCCCTGCAAGCTCTCTGTACTGCTTTGGAGGATGAGAGTGAAAATGGTGGCCTCCCAATCTCCATCCCAGAGGAGCCGAAAACTCGGGGCCCCACTCCTCAGTGAGCCCCCAGAAAAAGCAGTCAATCACTCCTGTCTCCCTGGTCACTGGCCACACTCTGTGCTCATGTGGCCTATGACCAAGCATTTCTATCTCTGGCACCCGACCCCGTGTGGAGTCTCCAAACCCAGCAGATCCCTGTGGTGTGCTTCCGCGCCACCCCTCCTTGGGGAGGAAGGGGAACTCCCTGGCTGTGCCGCTTGTTGGCTGGAAGAGCAGTGGCCTGACTGTGCTGCAGATCACAGTTTATGGCAACCCTCAGCTGAGAGCCCACTCCTTGGCTCCATCTCTGCAGCTGACTTCCCCGCTCTGATACCTGGGAGCTCTGCCACACTCAGGCACCCCGGTGTTTCTGTGACCCCAAGGGTACTGAGACCACGCTGTCCCAGCGAGGGTTCCACCCCCTGCTTAGCCACTGGAGCGACGTCCCTCAGCAGAGCAGGCTTCTAAAAGTTCCAGTTTTGTGCTCTGCTGCTCTATCACTTGCCAGTAGCTGCTGACCGAGGCCCCCTCCCCCGCCATCTATCATCCCGAATATCGCCTTGGATTCACTTCTCCGCACGTCCTACCTTCCAGAAAGTGGTTGCTTTTCTGTTCAGACAGTTGCTGCTATTCTTTTCTTCGATCTCCTGTTGAGTTCCGAGGTGTTCAGAATGGTTTGATCCCTATCTAGCTGAATTCCTGGGACCAGATGAAATTTAGGTCTCCTACTTCTCAGACATCTTGCTCCTCCCTACATCATTAGTTTTTTTTGGTTTTTTTTTTTTTTAAGATTTTATTTATTTATTTGACAGAGAGAGAGAGAGCACAAGCAGGGGGAGCAGTAGGGAGAGAAGCATACTCCCCGCTATCAAGCAGCCTGATGTGGGACTCAATCCCAGGACCCTGGGATCATGACCTGAGCTAAAGGCAGATGCTCAATGACTGAGCCACCCAGGCACCCCTTCTACATCAGTTTTTGATGTAGTGTCCCATGATTCATTGTTTGCATATAACACCCAGTGTTCCATTCAGTATGTGTCCTCTTTAATACCCATCACCAGGCTAATCCATCCCCCACCCCCTCCCCTCTAGAACCCTCAGTTTGTTTCTCAGACTCCATAGTCTCTCATGGTTCGTCTCCCCCTCAGAATTCCCCCCCCCTTTATTTTTTCCTTCCTACTATCTTCTTTTTTTAACATATAATGTATTTTTTGTTTCAGAAGTACAGGTCAAGGTTTTAAAACAATATTTCAGATAACCCAGTATTTCTAATGTATAGCATTTTGAAAGTTACCCTAAGGGAAGGAGTACAAGAGACGAGAGAAAGTAGCTAACGTTTATTGATCACTTACTGTGCAGGTGGGTTAAATGAGTTAAAATGGGCAAGCACATAACTACACTAAGGCTCAATGCATTAGCATTAGTATTGTTGTAGAGGTGTGATCATAGAATTTGTTCATTGAGCTTAGTATTACAGAAAGATTAAGTTTCCCACTGGATCAAGGCAGGCAGGAAATGCTAATTGGAGAGATCAACTTGTGTAGAGTTGTGAAACAGCCATGGCATTATTTAGAACTTTAAGTAGTTTTGTCTGAGGGAGAAAGGGAAATTTAACACTGATAAATCAGAATATGTAGCTCTTTTGATTAAACCAAAATTAGTAGATCATCTTGTTTGCTAACACTTTACATTAACAATGCAAACTTGCATTCTTAGGGTGTTTTTAGTTTGTGTAAGAATGTTTCTTCAGCACTTTTAGAGTATTAGAAGTTCAATGTTTTATTTTAAAGGAATTTTAGAAATACTTTATATAAATGCTTATCTATCTCTATAACTCAGAACAGAGTTACTTTAATATGAGTTATTATTTACAGCAGCAGGAAAACCTAACATACACAATGAAAGAAAAGGCCTTTCTGATTTAGAAACAGAAACGTAATGACACAGAGAACAGAGAACACTTATAGCTTCAGTTCTACAATTTCAGTTCAATAGTAAACTCAGAAACATACAAATCCCTTGGTCTAGATATCAAAAAGTTGTTCTCCTTCACCATGGGCACAGAATTCTTAATCGATTTGAGCACAAAGTGGACAAATACACAAATAAAAATCTCTGTTCTTTCTCACCAAAAAGACCTTTTGATAATCTATTAATTGATTTACAGAGATTCTGTCATTTTTCATCCATATGAACTGTCCAGATTGTGTCATTTCTCACCCAGAAGAACTCTTGATAATTAATCCATTTACAGAGATTACCAAGTGACAAGACATAAAATCAAATTCTTAATCATTGCTGCCACCAATAGGGAATAATTTACCTGCCATAAGCAAACTAGAAATACAAAACACTAAATCAGTAGGGAAGATAGTATAAAGTTAGAAGTTCATAGAAAGACCAAGAAACAGACTCTTAACTATAGAGAACAAACAGATGGCTACCAAAGGGGAGGTGGGTGGGGGGGATGGGTAAAAGAGATGATGGGGGGTGATTAAGAGTATACTTATCATGATGGACACTGAGTAATATATACAATTGTTGAATCACTATATTGTACACCTAAAACTAATACAACACTCTATACTGGTGTTAAAATTAAACACTTAATTAAAAAGAGATATAGAGTCAGCTGAGTGAAAATTCTGTCACTGCTTGTGTTTTACCTCAGAGCCAAAAGAAGACAAGTCTGGGTTTAAGCTACCCATACCTGGTTCTACGAGGTGAATCCATTGTACATCTCAGTGGGACTTCCAAAAATGATAAAGGATTTTTTTTTAAGTAAAACCATGTTTCTCCTACAAATATAAAATGAACATGTGTCAAATATTTCATTTAATTCATTAATAAGGGAACCACTAAGGAATTAAAATTGGTTCAAAGGAGAATTTGGTGATGATACCAAAAAAATCAGCGCATCAAGAATACTGAAATGGAAGTACTTAATAGCAAAAAACTTGTTTCTTCTACCTTGAAGGAATCAGTTGAACATTCACTAGACAGATTGTATATTTCAGTGGATGTGGTATTTCTATAAGTTAACTTTGATCTCTACAGAGTTGTGAAATATTCTAGTCAAAGACAGTGATAGGCAGAGTTAACTGATGGATGAGCTAAGGCCTTTTTCACATTTTCCTTACAGGAGTATATTCATTCATTTCACAAATATTTATTGAGCATTTACTGTAACCCAGGCACTATTCTGTGTACTGGGGATTCAGCAGTGAACAAAACAGACAAAATTCCTTCCCCTGTGGAGCTTACATTGTAGAGTTCATGTTATTTGGAACATGATGAGTTTGAAGTGATAATAGGACAAACAAATAGATCCTCTTAAAAACTCTGGAGTCTGGGCACCTGGGTGGCTCAGTTGTTAAGTGTCTGCCTTCGGTTCAAGTCATGGTCCCAGGGTCCTGGGATCAAGCCCCACATTGGGCTCCCTGCTCGGCAGGAAGCCTGCTTCTCCCTCTCCCACTCCTCTTGCTTGTGTTCCCTCTTGCGCTGTGTCTCTCTCTGTCAAATAAATAAAATCTTAAAAAAAACAAACAAACTTCTGGAGTCAATGATTCTAAAAACTAAGAAAGACATAAGTATTAAATACGTGGATGAGCTCCTCTCAGGATCTGAACAGATAATCTATGTTTATTTTCAGGTTTTGATTAAAATAGATTTTTTCCCTCATTCCTTATTTGTAACATTCTTATGTTTTTCATTTAATGACATAGCATCAATGATTCAGGGTTTCTTACTAATAGATCGTAGGCTTATATTTTTAGAAACACATGCTAAAAATGTTTCTGCTTCTTTGCTTTTAATTTTTATCTCTCAGTAGCAAAATAAATCCTTAATGTCATAAAATGTAAAAAATACCCCATTAATTAGTTTTTTCCCCAAAGGCACTTTAGTTGAATATTGCACATGATTTAAATATTCATTCAGCAGCACAGTATACATATAGAGGGAAAAATCAGAATCTGCACTTAGCAATGTACGGGTTTTGACAACCTCTTAGTTCTTCCATCATAAATAACCACAATTTAGAAACTGCTGGGAGTCCTCTCTATGCACCCCGCCCCCTCTCATAGATAAAGACTCATTTTGTTTCCTTGTGAAAAAGAGACTGAGCATTTTCCCATGTCATTTTGGATTCATAGAATGTAAATGGCTTTTTTTTTCCTGACTATTTGAGTCTGACTGTATTTTCCCTTGAATTATAATTTGGTTAATTATATTCCATGAGTGGATATTTAAAAGGCTGGCCCAAATCAGAATCAACAGTGATGGGCTAGGAAAGTTTCATTATATAGTTGTCTGGTACATTTTAGCAGGTGCTTCCCAAATTCCCATTTCCTTCCCACGTTTCCCATGTTTCTTTTTGGCAGCACTCAGCCAGCTATTTAACAATATACTGATATTCTGCTTCAACAATCTTGTACCAGCAGGAATTAATGTGAATACAAAGACACATTTTAAAAATGCTTACTGGTCCTTTAAAACATAATTGGCTGCCTTCCTTATTTTTGTAATTTATACAGTGTATTTAAAAACTTTAGAATGAATACCCAAGACGTTTTGAATAAGAGAGTATTTTGGACTTTAAATAAATATCAACAATATAGCTGTGAGGGAAGAATAATAAAAATATTGACATTCAGTTTTAAAATCTGACTTTAAGCATGCTTAAGTACTTAGGAGTAAAATGCATTAACCATTTACACATTGCACACATCAACAGTGTTAATGATCATTGAATTAGTTTGTGGATATATGGGAATTCATTGTCCTATTATAGTTTTCTGTAATTTTGAGATTTTTCATAATAAAATGGTGGAACAAAACTGTTAGACGTAATAATCTATATGAAATAATTTAATCCCTTTGAAATCCTAGGAAGGTAAGAATGCACGTTCATAACACCAACAAAATTACAAGGATTTACAATGTAATTGGAACGATCAGAGGATCTGTGGAACCTGGTGAGTCTGAGTGTTTTTAAACACTTCATTTTTACAAAGATTAGAAGAGTAAGAAAATAAACTTCAGTCGATAACTGATTCTTTTTTTCTCTGACTGATGTGAAACAGCTAATTGTTGCAACTCTTAAGAGAAATCTCTACCTTACAGTGTTGATTTTTCCCCCCTATGGAGGAAACTCAACCAAAAAGGAAGCTTAATTTAAAAACCTAAATCACAACTACTTGTAATGTATTGAAAGTTGTAGTTCTTTTGAACACCTTATTTTCCAGACAGGTATGTTGTTCTAGGAGGTCATCGGGATTCCTGGGTGTTCGGAGCTATTGACCCAACCAGTGGGGCTGCTGTTTTGCAAGAAATTGTCCAGAGTTTTGGAAAACTGATGAGCGGAGGTAAATAATGTTTTCTTAGTAGGTGATGACAAAAAGTGACTCACTTAATTGTCATCTATTTTTAGGCAGGTGTACCTAATTAATGTATGTTAACAATGATTGCAGGCTGGAGACCTAGAAGAACTATCATTTTTGCCAGCTGGGACGCAGAGGAGTTTGGGCTGCTGGGGTCCACAGAATGGGCTGAGGTAAATATGACCAGAGATTCTTGTTATTTTCTTGGTCAACAGGGAAACAAAATACATGTATCTCAGGATGAGCACAGATAGATGCCATTAGCTAAAATGGTTTTAATTTGGAGAAAGACTCAAGAACTTAAGAGAATAGAGTTTGTTTTTACTTTCACATTAGTTTGGCAAAGCAGAATAACTTCTTCATTACTGGGCCAAAACCAGGTTTATTCTTGTTAAAACATTTTGGTTTCCATTTGACTTGTTTTGTGAATAAGTAAAATTTGTAAGCACAGAGAATAATCAAAACTAGCAAGCTTTTCTGACAAGAGGATTGGCCTATGTAAAAATGGATACAGATCCTTGGCGTTAATTTTCAAGTTTTTGAAGTTTTCTTGGAGTTTTATTTAAGAAAACCTATGATGTTCTTACCTAAGGAAACCTAAGGTAACTGTACTTTGATTATAACTTTACATTTGTAGATTCCATATCAATTGCAGCTATAGGTATATTTTACCATTCTACAAAAGATAAGTGCTTGATTGATGAGTAGAAGATAATTTTGTAAATGGAATTACTTTAGTAAATTGCCTGTATAATTTCAGATATTTACTTTTTCTTTAGATATGTTTGATTTTCATGTTACACTGGCTCCTAATGCTTTAAGTATCTCTCCTAGGCCCCATTGTTTCATCTTCTTCCTTTAGCCTCCCTATTGAGTAACTAAGTTCTTTAATGTACAAGGTAAGGACACACATTTTATAAAGACAGGTGCACTATATAAGCACCTACTCTCCCAGCACGATGTATTTATCTTTTATGAGTTGAGATTTTTAGCATTGTTTTAAAGCATGTTATATACTTCTTGTTATTATCTAGTTTTTGAAATACTTTCCCCCGACTCATTTCCTCTTATGTTACTTTAAATGTTCGTGTGAATGAAATAAGTATTATCACATTGGTAATTATGAATATGCATTTTGGAAGTAGACTAGATGAATCAAATTTCCTTTACCTTTAGAAATGTAAATTCTTGTGACTACATATATCTATAAATACGTGTCTCTGTTTCTCTAATTTTAGCAGCTTAAAGAACAAAAAATCTAAGATATAAAGTAATAAATATACTTTGCATTAATCCAAATAAATCTGGGTTAGGGACAATTTCAACATTTTCCAATTCTTGATCATATTCAGCAGCATATTTTCTTTAAATATAGTTAAGGAATTTTCTTTATTTCTACTAAAAATGTGTTATAATGGAAACTCTGACTCTGTATGTATCTATAGCAAAGACACGTACCATCTGGCCACTGTGGGCAAGTGAAGATAGGCAATAGTTCTCATTTGTGCCATAACCACTCACAGCTTTAATTTTTTTATTGTAATCTTTTTAAAATTTAAGTATAGTTGACAGACAATATTATATTAGGTATACAAATTGTGGATTGACAATTTTATACATTATGCAATGCTTACCACAATAAATGTAGTTACTATCTGTCATCATATAAAGTTATTATTGTATTATTGACTGTGCTGTACTTTGCATCTTCATGACTTATTATTTATAACTGGAAGTTTGTACTTATTAATCCCTTCACCTATTTTGCCCATCCTCCCACTCCCCTCCCTTCTGGCAACCACCAGGTCTCTGTATTAACTTTTGCTTATTTGTTCATTTGTTTTTTTCTTAGATTCCACATAGAAGTAAAATAATATGGTATTTGTCTTTCTCTGTCTGACTTAATTCAGTTAGCATAATAACCCTCTAGGTTCATCTGTGTTGTCACAGATGGCAAAATTTCAGTCTTTTTTATGGCTGAGTCATATTCCAGTGTGTACACACACACACACACACACACACACACACACACCCCACATTTCTTTATTCATCCATTGATGAACACTTAGATTACTTCCATATCTTGGCTATTGTAAATAATGATATAAATATAGGGGTTGCATATATCTTTTTGAATTAGTGTTTTCACATTCTTTGGGTAAATACCCAGGAGAGGAATTGCTGGATCATTTGGTAGTTCTAATTTTAGTTTTTCAAGAAATCTACATACTGTTTTCTCTGGTGGCCGCACCAATTTACATTCCCACCAACAGTGCGTGAGGGCTCCCTTTTATCCACATCCTCATCAACACTTGTTATTTACTTTTTGATACTAGCCATTCTTATAGGTATGAAATGATACCTCATTGTGGTTTTGATTTACATTTCTCTGAGTAGTGATGTTGAGCATCTTTTTATGTGTCTGTTGGCCATCTGTATATCATCTTTGAAAAAAATGTCTCTTCAAGTCCTCTGCCCATTTTTTAAGTGGATTATTAGGGTTTTTTTTGGTGTTAAGTTATATCAGTTCTTTATATGTTTTGGATATTAATTATCAGTACATCATTTGTAAATACCTTCTGTCTTTCAGTAGGTTGCCTTTTTCGTTTGTTGTGTTTTGTTTTGGTTTGGTTTTTTTTGGCTGTGCAAAAGCTTTCTATTTTGATGTAGTCTCAGTTGTTTATTTTTGCCTTTGTTTCCCTTGCCTGAGGAGATAGATCCAGAAAAATATTACTAAGGCTGATGTGCAAGACATTACTGCTTATGTTTTCTTTTAGGAGTGTTATGGTTTCAGGTCTTACATTTAGGTCTTTAATACATTTTGAGTTTATTTTTGTGTCCAGTGTAAGAAAGTGATCTACTTTCATTCTTTGGCATTCATCTGCCCAGTTTCCCCAGCACCATTTATTGAAGAGACTGTCTTTTCCCCATTGCATGTTCTTGCCTCCTTTGTCATAGATTAATTGCCATAAGTGGGTTTATTTCTGTCTCTCTATTTGGGTCCATTGATCAATGTGACTCATATTTGTGCTAGTAACATACTGTTTTGATTAATATAGCTTCTTACTATAGTTTGAAATGTGGGATTATGATGCCTCCAGCTTTGTTATCTTAAGATTACCTTGTTTTTTATGGTCTTTTGTAGTTCCATACAAATATTAGGATTATTCCTTTTAGTTCCCTAGTGAAAAATAGTGTTACTGGTATTTTGATAGGGATTGCAGTGAATCTGTAGGTGGCTTTGGGTACTATGGATATTTAAAAATATTAATCCATTCTACAGCATGGCTTATCTTTCCATTTGGTTGTGTTATCTTCAGTTTCCTTCAATGATGTTTTATACTTTTAGAGTACAGGTCTTTCATCTCCTAGGTTAAATTTATTCCTAGGTATTTTATTCTTTTTTGTGCAATTGTAAATGGGATTCTTTTCTTAAAATCTCTTTCTGCTACTTTGTTATTAGCATATAGAATCAACATATTTCTGTATGTTAATTTTGCATCTAGCAACTTAATCATTTATTAGTTCTATTAGTCTTTTGGTGGAGTCTCTAGGATTTTCTATATATAGTATCATGTCATCTACAAGTAGTGACAGTTTTACTTTCTCCTTACCAATTTGGGATGCCTTTTCTTTTTCTTGTCTGACTGCTACAGCTTGCACTTTCAATACAATGTTGAAAAAGGTGGCAAGAGTGAACATCCTTGTCTTGTTACTGATCTTAAGATCCTTACATCCCTGGAATAAATCCCACTTGATCATGATAAATGGTCCTTTTAATGTATTGTTGGATTTGGTTTCCTCATATTCCGTTGAGAATTTCTGAGTCTATATTTTCATTTTCTTTTTCTTTCTTTTTTATTTTTTTGAGTATCCTATAATTTTCATTTTCTTTCTTTCTTTTTTTGAGTGTCTGTATCTGGTTTTGGTATCAAGGTAATGCTGGCCTCATAGAATGAATTGGAAGTTTTATTTCCTCTTCTGTTTTTTGGAATAGTTTGAGAAAGAGAGGTATTAACTCTTCATAAATGTTTGGTAAAAGTCATCTGTGAAGCCACTGGGCCTGGACTTCTGTTTATTGGGGATTTTTGGTTATGGGTCCAATTTTGTTACAAGTAATTGGTCTGCTCAGATTTTCTATTTCTTCCTAATTCAGTTTTAGAAGATGTACATTTCTAGAATTTTGTTTCTTCTAGGTTGTCCAGTTTGCTGGTGTATAATTTTTTTTATTATTAACATATAATGTATTATATTGTTTCAGGGGTACAGGTCTTTGATTCACAGTTAATTCTTTCAAAAATACACAGCACTCACAACACATACCCTCCTCAATGTCCATCACCCAGCCACCTCATCCTTCCCACCCCCCCCTCCACTCCAGCAACCCTCCATTTGTTTCCTGAGATTAAGAGTCTCTTATGCTTTGTCTCCTCCTCTGGTTTCATCTTGTTTCATTTTTCCCTTCCTTGTCCTATGATCCTCTGCCTTGTTTCTCAAATTCCACATATCAGTGAGATCATATGAAAATTCTTTCTCCAATTGACTTATTTTGCTTAGCATAATACCCTCTAGTTCTATCCACGTCATTGCAAATGGCAAGATTTCATTTTTCTGATGGCTGCATAATATTCCACTGTATATATATATACACCACATCTTCTTTATCCATTCATCTGTTGATGGATATCTGGGCTCTTTCCAATAGTTTGGCTATTGTGGACATTGCTGCTATAAACATTGGGGTGCAGGTGCCCCTTCTGATGACTACATTTGTATCTTTGGAGTAAATACCCAGTAGTGCAGTTGCTGGGTCATCGGGTAGCTCTATTTTCAACTTTCTGAGGAAACTCCATACTATTTTCCAGAGTGGCTCTACCAGCTTTGCATTCTCCTAGCTTGTCCAGTTTGTTGGTGTATAATATTTTATAATAGTCTTTTATAATCTTTTATGTTTCTGTCGTGTTAGTTTTAACTTCTCTTTTTTTCTGATTTTACCTGAGTCTTCTCTTTCATGATGAGTCTGGCTACTGGTTTATTAATTTTGTTTATTTGGGTCATTTCTCTTTTCTTTTTGATCAGTCTGGCCAGGGGTTTATCAATCTTGTTAATTCTTTCAAAGAACCAGCTCCTAGTTTCATTGATCTGTTGTACTGTTCTTTTGGTTTCTAATTCATTGATTTCTGCTCTGATCTTTATTATTTCTCTTCTCCTGCTGGGTTTAGGCTTTATTTGCTGTTCTTTCTCCAGCTCCTTTAGGTGTAGGGTTAGGTTGTGTATTTGAGACCTTTCTTGTTTCCTGAGAAAGCCTTGTATTGCTATACACTTTCCTCTCAGGACTGCCTTGGCTGCATCCCAAAGATTTTGAACAGTTGTGTTTTCATTTTCATAGGTTTCCATGAATTTTTTTTAATTCTTTAATTTCCTCTTTGACCCATTCATTCTTTAGTAGGATGCTCTTTAGCCTCCATGTATTTGAGTTCTTTCCGACTTTCCTCTTGTAATTGAGTTCTAGTTTCAAAGCATTGTGGTCTGAAAATATGCAGGAATGATCCCAATCTTTTGGTACCGGTTGAGACATGATTTGTGACCTAGAATGTGATCTATTCTGGAGAATGTTCCATGGGCACTAGAGAAGAATATGTATTCTGTTGCTTTGGGATGGAATGTTCTGAATATATCTGTGAAGTCCATTTGGTCCAGTTAGTCACTTAAAGTCTTTATTTCCTTGTTGATATTTTGCTTAGATGATCTGCCCATTTCAGTGAGGGGGGTGTTAAAGTCCTCCACTACTATTGTATTGTTCTCAATGTGTTTCTTTGCTTTTATTATTAACTGGCTTATATAATTGGCTGCTCCCATGTTAGGGGCATAGATATTTACAGTTGTTAGATCTTGTTGGATAGACCCTTTAAGTAATGTATAGTGTCCTTCCTCATCACTTATTACAGTCTTTGGTTAAAAATCTAATTTGTCTGATATAAGGATTGCCACCCCAGCTTTCTTTTGGTGTCCATTAGCCTGTTGAATCGTTTTCCACCCCCTCACTTTCAATGTGGGGGTGTCTTTGGGTCTAAAATGAGTCTCTTGCAGACAGCATATCGATGGGTCTTGTTTTTTAATCCAATCTGATAGCCTGTGTCTTTTGATTGGGGCATTTAGCTCATTTACATTCAGGGTAACTATTGAAAGATATGAATTTAGTGCCACTGTATTGCCTATAAGGTGACTGGTACTGTATATTGTCTGTGTTCCTTTCTGGTCTATGGTACTTTTAGGCTCTCTCTTTGCTTAGAGGACCCCTTTCAATATATGCTGTGGGGCTGCTTTTGTGTTTGCAAATTCCTTTAGTTTTTGTTTGTCCTGGAAGCTTTTTATCTCTCCTTCTATTTTCAGTGACAGCCTAGCTGGATATAGTATTCTTGGCTGCATATTTTTCTTAGTGCTGTGAATATATCATGCCAGTCCTTTCTGGCCTGCCAGGTCTCTGTGGATAGGTCTGTTGCCAATCTAATATTTCTACCATTGTAGGTTGTAGATCTCTTGATCGAGCTGCTTTCAAGTGTTTCTCTTTGTCTCTGAGACTTGTAAGTTCTACTATTAGATGTCAGGGTGTTGACCTATTTTTATTGATTTTGAGGGGGATTCTCTGTGCCTCCTGGATTTTGATGCTTGTTTCCTTCCCCAAATTAGTGAAGTTCTCTGCTATAATTACCTTGATCCCAAAACCAGACAAAGAACCCATCAAAAAGGAGAATTACAGACCAATATCCTTGAACATGGATGCAAAAATTCTCACTAAAATACTAGCAGTAGGATCCAACAGTATATTAATTAAAAGGATTATTCACCACAACCAAGTGGGATTTATCCCTGGGCTGCGGGGTTGGTTCAACATCTGCAAATCAATCAATGTGATACAATACATTACTAAAAAAAAGAACAAGAACCATATGATCCTCTCAATTGATGCAGAAAAAGCATTTGACAAAGTACAGCATCCTTTCTTGATGAAAACTCTTCAGAGTATAGGCATAGAGGGTACATACTTCAATATCATAAAAGCCATCTATGAAAAACCCACAGCGAATATCATTCTCAGTGGGGAAAAACTGAGAGCTTTCACCCTAAGGTCATGAACGCCGCAGGGATGTCCACTATCACCACTGGTATTCAACATAGTATTAGAAGTCCTAGCCACAGCAATCAGACAACAAAAAGAAATAAAAGGCATCCAGATCAGCAAAGAAGTCAAACTCTCACTCTTTGCAGATGATATGATACTGTATGTGGAAAACCCAAAAGACTCCACCCCAAAACTGCTAGAACTCATACAGGAATTCAGTAAAGTGGCAGGATATAAAATCAATGCACAGAAATCAGTGACATTCCTATGCACCAACAACAAGACAGAAAAGAGAAATTAGGGAGTCTATCCCATTTACAAATGCACCCAAAACCATAAGATACCTAGGAATAAATCTAATCAGAGGCAAAGAATCTGTACTCAAAAAACTATAAAGTACTCATTAAAGAAACTGAGGAAGACACAAAGAAATGGAAAAATGTTCCATGCTTATAGATTGGAAGAACAAAAATTCTGAAAATGTCAATGCTACCTAGAGCAATCTACACATTTAATGCAATCCGTATCAAAATACCATACACTTTTTTCAAAGAAATGGAACAAATAATCCTAAAATTTGTACGGAACCAGAGGAATGTTGAAAAAGAATAGCAAAGCTGGCGGCATCACTATTCTGGACTTTCAGCTCTATTACAAAGCTGTCATCATCAAGACAGTATGGTACTGGCACAAAAACAGACACATAAATCAATGGAACAGAATAGAGAGCCCAGAAATGGACCCTCAACTCCATGGTCAACTAATCTTTGACAAAGCAGGAAAGAATGTCCAATGGAAAAAAGACAGTCTCTTCAACAAATAGTGTTGGGAAAATTGGACAGCCACATGCAGAAGAATGAAACTGGACCATTTCCTTACACCACACACAAAAATAGACTCAAAATGGTGAAAGACCTCAGTGTGAGACAGGGGTCCATCAAAATCCTAAAGGAGAACACAGGCAGCAACCTCTTCGACCTCAGCCGCAGCAGCTTCTTCCTAGAAACATCGCTAAAGGCAAGGAAAGCAAGGGCAAAAATGAACTATTGGGATTTCATCAAGATAAAAAGCTTTTGCACAGCAAAAGAAACAGTCAACAAAACCAAAAGACAAGCGACAGAATGGGAGAAGATATTTGCAAATGATATATCAGATAAAGGGCTAGTATCCAAAATCTATAAAGACCTTATCAAACTCCACACCCAAAGAACAAATAATCCAATCAAGAAATGGGCAGAAGACATGAACAGACATTTTTCCAAAGAAGACATCCAGCTGAAGATTGCTTGGCATCAGGGAAATCCAAATCAAAACCTCAATGAGATACCACCTCACACCAGTCAGAATGGCTAAAATGAACAAGTCAGGAAATGACAGACATTGGCGGGGATGCAGAGAAAAAGGAACCCTCCTACATTGTTGGTGGGAATGCAAGCTGGTGCAGCCACTCTGGAAAACAGTATGGAGGTTCCTCAAAAATTGAAAATACAGCTACCATACGACCCAGCAATTGCACTACTGGGTATTTACCCCAAAGATACAAGTGTAGTTATCTGAAGGGGTTCGTTCATCCCGATGTTTATAGCAGCAATGTCCACAGCCAAATGTCCATAGCCAAACTATGGAAAGAGCCAAGATGTCCATCGACAGATGAATGCATAAAGAAGGTGTGGTATATATATATACAATTATGCAGCCATCAAAAGGAATGAAATCTTGTCAAGCAATAAGTCATAGAAAGACAAGTATCATATGATCTCACTGATATGAGGAATTCTTAATCTCAGGAAACAAACTGAGGGTTTCTGGAGTGGTGGGGCGTGGGAGGGATGGGGTGGCTGGTGATTGGGGAGGGTATGTGCTATGGTGAGCACTGTGAATTGTATAAGACTGTTGAATCACAGACCTGTACCTCTGGAACAAATAATATATTATATGTTAATAAAAAATATAGGATTGGTAAAGTGTAGGGGGGCAGTCGGAGGTGGAGACAAACCATGAGAGACTATGGACTCTGAAAAACAAACTGAGGGTTTTAGAGGGGAGGGGGTTGGGAGGATGGGTTAGCCTGTTGGTGGGTATTAAAGAAGGCAGGTACTGAATGGAGCACTGGATGTTAGACGCAAACAATCATGGAACACTACATCAAAAACTAATGATGTAATGTATGGTGATTAACATAATAAAATTTAAAAAAATGTAAAGAAAAAAGAAAGAAAAGATGCTTAATATGATTTAAGTCTTAAACTTATTGAGATTTGCTTTTTGACATATCATGAGATCTAATCTCATGGATTCATCTTTTTTGGGGTTCCTGGATATCTGTTTTCTTACCCAAATTAGGAAAGTTTTCAGCTGTTATTTCTTCAAATAAGTTTTCTGCTCCCTTCTCTCTGTTTCTCCTTCTGGGAACTCTATATTGCAAAATTTATGTTTAACGTTGTTGCAGAGGTCCCTTAACTTGTCCTCATTTAAAAAATTTCTTTTGCTGTTCAACTTAGTTGCTTTTCAATACCCTGTCTTCCAGCTTACTGATCTGTTCTTCTGGTTCCTCTACTCTGATGTGGATTCCCTCTAGTGTTCTCATTTTAGTTGTTGTACTTTTTAGTTTTGGTGGGTTTCTTTTTATATTTTCTGTCTCTTTGTTGAAGTTCTTACTGAATTCATCCACTCTTCTCTCAAGTCTGGTGAGCATCTTTATGAATTTTAGTTCTTTTTCTGAGGTCATATTCTTTTGTTTGGAACATCTTCCTCTGTCTCCTGATTTTTGTCTCAGTTTGTGTTTGTTTCTATGAATTAGATGGAACAGGTACCTCTCCCAGTCTTGAAGAAGTGGCCTTTCTTAAGAATGTCCCCTGTGTAGACTGTGCTTAGTGGCTTTGGCTACCTGATTGGTGCTGGATGGGTGTTGGCTGGGGCACTCTGCACAGGAGACACCCTTGTCAGGTCAGCTGGAGCTGAAGCAAGTGTAATCCAGGGGTTCCTGGAGTGCTTTGCATGGTCACCCTGGAGGGACAGCTGAAAGGAGCAGGCTCAGGCCACGGGTTTTTGGAGTGCTCCACATTGGGGCTGCTTTGGTGGGATGGCTGCAGATGGCATGGGAGCAGGCCAGGTATGATGTGGGTGCTTTGTGCCTGGGTCACCTTGATGGGACAGCTGGAGCTGGTTTGGGTTAGGGGACTGAGTACCTCTGACTCTGGAGAGAGTTCCAGCAGTTAAGCCCATTTGGCAGACGTTCTAAGGTTAGTAAATGAATTTCCTTCACTTTAATAGTCTATTTTCTCTTTAAACTACTATCTGTGTTTTGTTTTGATTTTCTGTTCCCCAGGGTGGGCAAGTCTGCACATGGGCCCCTCAGTTCTATCTCTCCCTACTATAGGTTGCCACATTGGGGGTGGGTGTTCTCAATGTTACTGTGTCTCTGCTGTTCCTACTCTCCTTTATGTGGTCCCTCTATTCTTTGTTGTGTAGAAGCTGTTCAATCAGCCCTTAGTTCTTCAGGAGGAATTGCTCTGTATGTAGGTATAGATTTGGTATGTCTGGGAACTGAGTTCAGGGTATTTCTATGCTTCTATCTTGGACTGCCTCCTATTATAGCGTGTTCTTATAAGGTAGCAAACTAGATGGAAGTAAAAGCCTCTCTCAGCATATTCCCATCTATGTGATAGTATTTTCTACTTTATCTTGTGTGTGTGTGTGTGTGTGTGTGTGTGTGTGTGTGTGTGTTAGGAGTGAGAGTGAGGGGAAGGGGGAAAAAGAGAGACTGTCCTAATGTCTTTCCTTCTCTCCCTGTAGTTTTCTACCTTTTAAAATTATTTTTTCTTTATATCTCCTCTTTTAAAAATAGATAAATGGAAATTCTCTATTTCTCACTTATACTTTACTTGGGTATCCAGTCTCACTATATCTCTCAAACTTCAGTATGTGTAAGGACTTCCAGGGATACCTTGTAGAAAATACAGATTCCCAGGCCTTTCAGAAATTATTTTTCATTAGGTCTGCAGTGGGGCCCAGATTCTGGGAGCGTCACCCCTTCATATTCTAATGCAAGGAATCAAGGAACCACGCTTTGAAAATACTTTTTCTGTGACAATTCCTGCTATTGCTATAAACAGTAGCTATGTGTGATATTTTCCCTACTGATTTTGATTGCATTAATGTCAACCAGCCAGTTATCTGCATTTTCTTAGAAATTATGTTCAAAGGCATAGGTATTTGATTCATAAAGATATCTGTAGACCACTTTTATACTAAATTAATTTGCTTAGTTTTATTTTACATTTCCACAATTATAAATATTGTGAATTAACAACTTTGCTTCAACTATAGGAGAATGCAAAAACACTCCAGGAGAGAAGCATTGCTTATATCAACTCAGATTCATCTATAGAAGGTATATTTTATTTCAGATTATGAAACCATGTACCATCTTTTAAGTCTGCAAATTGTAACTAACTTGTAAACTAAGGTTATTTTCTTCGTATGAAATTCTTCAATGATACCTTCATTTTCCATTTTACCACAGGGAAAATCATGATTCAAATGAATGAGTGTATGATTCATAATTAAGCTACTGATCATAATTTTAGTATATTTGCTATTTGCCTATCTTGAATTACTACTTAAAACTCTAGTATTAATATTAATCATATTCTTCCTGTGGAGATATTAAACAAATTAGGCTAAAATATTTCAGAATATTTTACAGAATATTTATATAGAAATACCTCCTGTATGTATTGGAACAATTTGAAGTAAACACAGACTTCCCTTGGAACTCAACATGTGACATTTGTGTCTCTAAGCTTTCATTGTATGATGATGTCTAGGTAATGTTAGAGCATACTTACGAGTTACTGAAATGCTCTAGTCTTATGTCTTGATACTGTTGAATTGAGTAAATAAAGAATGGATGGTATAGCTTTATCACTTCCTTTGCCAAAGTCCCCCTAAGAGATAGCACCTTAAGAATGATGCTAGGATTACTGTGGGACTTGCTGCCTTAGCATCCAAAGCCCTCCTATACACTGCAACCTCTCTTGCTCCTGAGGAACTATTTCCACTCCATTCTAATTCCTTGAGAATGATGCCTTCAATTTCAAGTCTATTATACCTTGTTTACAATTAGAAATAGAATTAGACTTCTATTGGAATTTCATTTGGAAGTATTAAAATATACTCTATTTTTTTCAGGCAATTATACTCTCAGAGTTGACTGTACACCTCTTCTTTACCAATTGGTGTATAAACTAACAAAAGAGGTAAATAAATCTGTCTTAATGTTTTCTGATGAATGGATAAGTGAATGACACATGTTTTCTTAATTAGTGGTACTGATTTTTAAAGTGGTGAGAGATATAGCTGATTTGTATATATACCAAGTCAGAACAAAATCTTTAATACAGTATTTAAATGACCTAACTATAAAAATAGTATTGCTAGTCTCTTCTAATAGTAGCTATTAATAATTGTGTGCACTGTTGTCAAGTATTAGGTACATAATTTCATGTGGTAGAGGCATTTTGATAGAACAGAACACTGAGCTGAAAATGGAAAAGGCCTTGGGTTCAGACCCTACATAGTGAATTCTAGCAGCAGCAACAATAAAAAGACATGGTCACTGAATCCAAATACTTAGTAATCCAGAGAGGATACACTCTTGTAAATGAGGATTTATACTTCAGTAGAATATTGGGTACTACCAACAATGGAGAACAATTACGGAATAGAGAATCTGAAATCCTGGGGTAGCTGGGGAAGCATGAGAAGAGGTTTATAGAATAATTAGTGCTTGGCCTGTAAAATGGAAGGATGTGAAAGTAAGAGAAAAGGCATTCTCAGCATAGAACACAGTACCTAAAACAGATGTGGAGATATGAAAGAGAATATTTCCTGACCTCTAGGTGGCTCAGTGTGACATGAACATAAGGTTTTGGTGGAAAGATGGTAAGAAATGGGGCTGAGAAATAAGCCAAATTCAGAAATCTGGCGATAGAGAAATTAAAAATCTAACAAGGTTATACATTATCATATTTGTTCATTAGAAAGATCACTCTGTATTAGTGTAGTGAATAGAATAAGCTGTAGCACCTCTAACAGCAAAATGAAAATAATTCTTGTCATATAGGAATTTTGTAAATATTGGTAAAAAAGTACTCTGAACTCTAATGTACTCTAAAAATTATATAATCTATTCACTTAACATCTGTGTACTTCATTTAAATAGTTCATTGTAGAATTTAATTACAGAAATATTTCTTTGATGTATCACTTTACATTACAATGTGAAGTAGTGTCACTTTTCTGAAGGTACTGTTTCCTACTTTCCCTTATTATTGCCCTTTCCTTTCTCCTGTTAGTGTCTATAAAAACTAGTTTTCTCAAATGAGAGTTCTCTCATTATTCTCATCACAACTCTCAACATATTGGGTAGCTTGTGTTCTTGATCCTTTTATTGGAATGTCCTATAAAAAAAATCTTATCTAAAAGCCTGAGAAAGTCCTTCTCAGCATATACACTTATGCTTTGTGCTGTCCTAGAGATGGCTCCTGCCTTTGATCTCAAGAATAAGAAGAATTTTCAGGGTGCCTGGGTGGCTTGGTCAGTTAAGCGTCTGACTCTTGATTTTGACTCAGGTCATGATCTCAGGGTCGTGAGATGGAGCCGTGTCAACATGGAGCCTGCTTGAGATGCTCTTTCCCTCTGCTCCTCCCCCCATGCTTGTGCTCTTTCAAAATAAAAGAGTATGAATGTTAGGGCCAACAGGGATATGTTTAGGTCTATACCCCTTTGTACAGAGGCAGATGCTTATCTATGGCCATACCAAAACCCAGTAGAAAAAGACTTGTATTCTCCTGTGAGCTGATTATTACAATTTTACCAACCCCTAGTGTGTGTTGGCACAGTCAAACCATGCTGGTAACATGAGAATAGGATAAGAGTTGTAGAGGGCAGAGCTTAGAGAGAAGGGCAGCTGCCTGATAAAAGAAAGA
The DNA here is from genome assembly GCF_003265705.2 of Callorhinus ursinus. NCBI lineage: Eukaryota > Metazoa > Chordata > Mammalia > Carnivora > Otariidae > Callorhinus > Callorhinus ursinus. The sequence goes on along the minus strand of NW_027397198.1, from coordinate 381,574 downwards.
AATGGGACAGGGTGTTGAAATAATGGAGGAGGGTCAGCATCTATGAAGGTGTGTATATCAGAGACAGAAAGTATGATCCAGGGAGACCAGGCTGAAGGGACACCATTCTGGTTAGTACTACACTGAGATGGTGATTCCAGGAAATGAAAGGATTTTGGGGGGAATTCAATCTAAGCAGGATGTGGGAGTTGGAACAGGTTCTTAGCTATTGCAAGTTGTCAGGAGCAGAGTAGAGTAGAACCCGGTGAGTTGGCTAGAAATGAACAGAACATCTCTGCAGCTGCAACATGCAAAGGGATGACTGTGGAGTGCCAGGACTGTTTCTAAGCTCAGGGCTGCATATGCAATGATGAGGTAACAACCAACTCTGTATAAGGCCAGAGAAAATATCAGAGGAACTGATATTTATGTTAAGATGGGGACCATTATCCCCACTTCCACAAAACTAGGGCTTCAAGAGGGGAAACAGTACACCAAAGATTATAATGCTTTCAGAGCTGCATAAGTAGGGTATGCCCCCCCCTTTTTTTTTTAACAAAGTAGAGCTATAACCAAATTTTAGGTGGGTATGTGTGATAATATGGATTTTTAAAATAGACTTTAGCCCTCGAAGTCTGCAATTTTTCTCCCACGTGACCCTGCTTTTCTTCAAGTGGAGAGAGAAAAGTTATGTTTGTGGGCATACTTTTAATGAGGGTAGTAAAAAAGGTTCATGCATTACAGAAGCTCTTAGAATTTCCAAGAGAAATCTGAGGTTATACAGAGCTTTTAAAACCCATCAAATTCCAACTTTGTTTAAATATAATTTGACTTTCTAAAATGGCATTTCCTCCTTATCCCACCTGCTCTACAAAACCAGGACTTACATTGCCAATTTCAGGCTTAGCTTCTTTAGGCATATCTGTTGCCCCGAGGCCTTTTTTTATAGGTCTTCTTGGACAAAAGCAATTTACTAAAGTACATCTTTCTAAAGTTTACCCCAGTAACTTGCCACTAAAAGAGATCTAAGCTCCCAAAAATCAAAGTGATGACATTTTTTAAAAATCTGGAACTCTAGTAAAAAGCTTACCAAAAGAAGCAGGAAATTTTATCCCAGGTCTCTGGCAAAATTACCATTAGGCAGACAACAAAAATGAACAAGAATTTGGTTGGATTTTTTTCTTGCCAATTGCTTTTGTTTTTCTATAAAGAACATAACATATATCCATATAGTAAGAAGTTGATAACATATGGTCAGATTTTAGTTGATTCTGCCTCTAATTCACAATATTTGATTTTTTCATTCCAGATCTCCAGCCCAGATGATGGTTTTGAGAGTAAATCTCTTTATGAAAGCTGGTTGGAAAAGGACCCTTCATCTGAAAATATAAATTTTCCTAGGTAAATTACTAGGATAAATTATAATTATAAATTATGAATTCCCCTTTGCTCCTTGTTTCCCCAGACATGCAATTCTTAGATGTGTCAACAATTTGAGTAGAGGAAAGATAATCCCAGAGAATCCCTCTGTAGCGTTTGATTTGCTAATTGGACAGAATAGCCATCATTCAATCTATAATAGATTCTAGTTTTGCAGACTTTTAGTCAAAATTATTTTGCCACATTATCAGGTATTGTTTTGCATTCTTGCATTAAATTTCAAATATGTGTTAGATAGATTAATAAATCATGTAACTCCAAATAAGTTACAACAGCAGCTTCCTTGAATTTTTTGTTTCTCCTGCAATACTATTTCTAAAAACTAGTAAGAGTGTATAGCTTCATTCCGTATTCCTAATAAGTCTTGTGGAAGTTTGCATTTCCAGTATAGTTTCACATGCTTATTAAAAAAAAATTACTGGAGTAGAAAAAAAGGTTTTAAAAACATCCAAGGTCAGGAGTGCCTGGGTGGCCCTATTGGTTAAGCGTCCACCTTTGGCTCAAGTCATGACCTCAGGGTCCTGGGATAAATAAAATCTTAAAAAAAAAAGCCGAGGTCTAAATCTCAACACATAATAGTTTGGAAGTATATAGTTATGTTCCTAATGCATATTCTGCTTTACTCACCATTTTATTAAGAATTTTTGTTATTATATATGTATATATAAATATGTATGTAGTGGTTTTCTTTACTATATGCAAAGAAATGTATTTTGATTAAATTTCTAAATAAGGCACATTGAGATTCTTAATGATCTTAAATATTTTTATTTGTTCTTAATTTTTATTTTAAATATACTTTATCATGGCAGTTTTTTTTAAAAGATTTTATTTGACAGAGAGAGAGAGAAAAAAACAAAAAACACAAGTAGGAGAGGCAGAGGGAGAAGCAAACTCCCTGCTGAGCAAGGAGCCCGATGCAGGGCTCGATCCCAGGACCCTGGATCATGACCTGAGCCACCCAGGCGTCCCTCATGGCAGTTTTCTTACTAGATTATAGTTCTCTGAGAGTAACCAAATCTTATTTTCCCCTCTAAATAAATACCATAAAATGCTGAAAATGTTAGAGAGACTATAGTCTCGGGCTCCCTGCTCAGTGGGAGTCTGCTTCTCCCTCTGCCTGCCGCTCCCCCTGCTTGTGCTCTCACTCTGTCAAATAAATAAATAAAATCCTTAAAAAAAAAACAACAAAAAACCAGACTGTAGTCACTACGCTGCTGTCTTTGTTGGTACTGTTCAACTCTGGCTGTAGTCAGTCAATGCAGAATATATTTTTATCACATGATAGTAAAATATTGTGTAATGGTGTACCTTCTCCTAATTCTGGTAAATATGCTATGCAATTCCTTGCTTGGATTCACTGTCCCATTTATTTCATAATTGTTTTAGTTTATGTATTTATTTCTCCCTGTGTGTATATATATTTATATTCTACATCTAGAATCAACAAACTGGGATCTGGAAGTGATTTTGAAGCTTATTTTCAGAGACTTGGAATTGCTTCAGGCAGAGCCCGTTACACTAAGAATAGGGTAAGCCATTTTATTATTTTGGATACACAGCACTTTATCCAACTTTTTGTTAGGAATTTTAAACAGTTTAGGTTTTGGCACCAGGGCACTAGGTCACGCAGCCCAGGAAGAATCCCAGGGGCAAAGGCTGACTTCCCTGTCCCTTTATAGATGGACTCAGAATTAATTTGGGTTATTCTGTCAATTTTCCCTGCAGGATTATTCAGTGAAGTGGTAGTTATCAGAGTAATGCCAGGTACTTTGCTGGTTATCAGAACCAAGTAGTTGATATCCGTTTTTGGCACAGGCTTTGTTGGAAAGCCTCATTCTTCTCATCTTTTCCTGAGGAAAATATGCAGGTGAAGAACCTGTGTTGGTTACAGGGTTACAAGAGCCTTTATTGTCAGTAGCCCCTCTTCACATTCCCACTCCTGACTGTCATCTGAGGCTAGGGCTCTTGATGAGGGTATAAAATAAGTTCCTCCCGATTTTTAGTTGATTCTCGTTTCAGTTCTGCACTGACTAGTGTACACCATTGTTACTCAAACACATTGATAATATACAAGTCCTAGGATATGCCAACATATACCATGTCTGCTTATGTTATAAATTATGTGATAAACCAAACTGAAGATTACATCAGTAAATTCAGATTTGTCAGATTTTAATAATTTTCAGATCATAATCACAGTACACCAACATCTTGCTTGTCTAGAATACATACCTCTTGTAAATCTGACTATCCAGAATGTGACTGAGAACAGAGATGGAAGCAAAAACAGCTCTAAAATAACCCAAAATAAATGTATAAATCTGTATACTAATACTCATTAAACTCTTTCAAGGCCTATTCACTTTTATATTCTGTCATCAATCTGAACAAAGCCATCTAATTTCTAGGACATTGTGGATTAAAAGCAGAGTATTAGAGACTAACACATGGATTCCTTTTAGTGATACTAAAAGCAATAAAAATATTAACCAAAGTAGCAGATAAATAAAAACTAAACTTAGGAAAGGCAGCCCTAAGAAGTCAAAAAGTATTTACATAAAATACCACTATGTAGTAATTTATCATGGTAGCCCATTAATTATGTAATAAAGGGTAAATGCCATTTGGTTATACACTTTGGAAGGGCAGACAAGGTGCTTAAATATCAAATTCCTCAACTATATGGTTCTTAGCCGCCCAGAACCTTTCATTTCCAATCAATTGATAAATAATTTTAAACTGTGCTAATAACGCAGTTTGAGTATGTACTCCTTAATTTGTTATCAGAAATACAATAAAGACAACTTTCAGGAAGTATTTTGAGTGAAGATTACGTGAATTACAAAACACCAGTAAAATTTTAAACTAGTGAATATATGGTGATAGTGTTATAGTTAGATTTTAACTTTTTTCTGCTTCATTGTGATAAAACTCAGGGTGCCATATGGTTGTATTTTCTTCTGCAATCATTTTTATGGTTACATGAATCCTATAATTTGAATATTTAATGTTTGTATTTAATACCTGCCTTTTTTTCTCCCCCAGAAAACAGATAAATACAGCAGCTACCCAGTATACCATACGATTTATGAGACGTTTGAATTAGTAGAGAAGTTTTATGATCCCACATTTAAAAAACAGCTTTCTGTGGCTCAGTTACGAGGAGCACTGGTTTATGAGCTTGCAGACTCTAAAATCATTCCTTTCAATATTGAAGACTATGCAAAAGCTTTGAAAATCTATGCAACAAGTATCTACAATTTATCTAAGAAACATGACCAACAATTGAGAGACCATGGAGTATCATTTGGTAAGAATGGCTGGGTATTTTATAATCTTTAAGTTGGAGCTTTAAGATACTGTCTCCTTTTGTCACCAGTGCATACACTTTGATCCCAGAATATATACCTGCATCACTTAATTCCGACTTCTGGAAAAAAAACTAAACACTTTTAAAGAATGTAATTTCATCTGATATTTGTAGGATGAATCCATTTCGCTAAGATTGTGCTATAAATATTGGGTTTGTAAATATTTTCCCTGTGTTGCTGCCTTTAAAATATTTTTACTGTTAAAAGAACAATACTAGTAAGATAAACACTACTACACAAAGATGGGAAAACAGAGAAAACCTATTCCACTACATAGGTAATTACTGTTATTATTGCATATATTTGTCTACATGGAGGATTCTTTTTACATGGTTTTAAGCATTCTTTCATAGCCATTTTGCAGTTACTGTCCTATACTATGTACCCCCTACAAAGCAGGGATGAAATATAGTGCAGTGGCACTGAGCACTGGGTCTAGAAGCAGTTACCCAGTTCAAATCCTGGCTCTAATATTTAAATCACTGTGTGATGTTGGGAGAAGTACGTGGCCCCTCTCTGTGCATCTGTTTTCTTAGGAGTGAAACAGTAAAGAATACAACATGTTTCTAAGACTGCTGTGCCTGAATCAGTTGGTAAATATATGGAAACAATGGTGCCTGACACTTATGCTCATGAATGTTACCTACTAGTAGGGTTTTATTGTAACCATTTTCTTTTAATCTGGGAGTATATATTCTTAGTATATACCAGAATTGTCAAATTTGTATTCAGTGTCTACCATCTACAAGTTCTGTGTTATTTCCTGGGAGATACAAGGATGTATGAAAAATAATCATTGCCCTCAAAGAGCACAGAATCTCATGTGAAGGAGAAGACCAAAATGCTGGGGACAAGTTATTATAGGAGTACACAGAAAGTACAGTGGAACACAGAGAGTAAGTACAGAGTAGTCATAAGTGTCTTTTGAATTTACTACATCCAAATTAGTCATCTTCAAAGTTATGATAAGCAGCAGGTACTAAGATCTAGATAAAATGATGCGAAGAAAATTTAGGAAATTGTGTTTACAGGAGCAATTGGAGAATGATGAGGCAAATGAAATGAATAAGCAGAGCCCACAGCAAGATGGACATTCATAGTTCTTTGGCTATCCAGCATCCAGTTCTTTTCCTAGATGCCCTGCTTTTCTCTTGAATTACTTTTTATCAGCTGAAGTCAGGATCCTACAGAGAGAGCACAGAGTTAAAGTGGAAGGACTCTGTTGACACAGGTTAATTAGCCTAATGTATGTTAATACCCCCCATACTGTCAAACTCCCCATCTCATTGGTGACACTCCATCTGTATTAAACATTCTTTATAAACATTTCTTCTACCTAATGTGCCCTACTCCCTTCCCAATCAAAATTCGTCATTTAGTGCCAGGCAAAAACAGACCCTCAGAAAATGTTTTAATGAAGGAATGATGGATGGGATGGATCTATAATCTGCACTTGCGGTCTCCAGTTGTTTACTTCCTTCTACCAATCCAGTGAACTGTCTTCCTACCCTACTGAAATTGCTTATGCCGAAGTTATTCACCTGTTACTAAATATCAGGGATACTTTCATTTCTTACCCATCTAGACTATTGTGGTTCATTGGAAATCTAAAATTCCTTCAATACTTTCCTTCAGCTTCGATAATAACTATTATTAGATTATTTGGTACATGGTTTTTAAAACAGCAATACTAATTAGAGCTTAAAGGATATTTAGGACAAAAAAAAAGGCCTTTATCATGTGTCTGGAACAGTAAGTGCTCTATCTGTAAAATGAATATTGTATCCCATGCTTCACAGGATTAAGGAAGGAAGGAAATAAATTTCTGTTAATGTTCGGTTTAGAAAAGATGCAAAATGATAAATAGGTGGTTGTAATAAAAAATATACTGAGAACCTTCTCACTGCCCTTAGAATCTTTGTAAACTAGGAAAGCTTGACGAGACAAAACCCAATCCTATTTGTGTCCACATATATCAGCTTGTTACAGGTGGCCTTTAAACAAGATCTTAAATGCACTCCTTACAAAGAGGGATTAATATTGTTTTAGACTATAATAATTGCAGGAACATAACTCATCTAGAGCTGTATCTAGTATCTAGCATATAGATGTACCAATAAATATCTATTGAAGGAGTACATACATGAATGATGCATTTCTGGTAAATTAGGAGTTAAAAGAATGATTTATGTCCTAGACTGTGGGAAGTTATTTCCTGAAGAAACAATTTAGTCATTTTCTATTTTATATACTGTTTCTTTGTTACAAATTTTTTTCTTTAAATTTTTTATTGTTATGTTAATCACCATACATTACATCATTAGTTTTTGATGTAGTGTTCCATGATTCATTGTTTGTGCATAATACCCAGTGCTCCACGCAGAACGTGCCCTCTTTAATACCCATTCCCAGGCTAACCGATCCCCCACCCCCTCCCCTCTAGAACCCTGAGATTGTTTTTCAGAGTCCATCATCTCTCATCGTTCGTCTCCCCCTCCAATCTCCCCCCCGTCATTCTTCCCCTATCTTTTTTTTTTATCTTAACATATATTGCATTATTTGTTTCAGAGGTACAGAGCTGTGATTCAACAGTATTGCACACTTCACAGCACTCACCATAGCACATACCCTCCCCAATGTCTATCACCCAGCCACCCCATCCCTCCCACCCCACCCCCACTCCAGAAAACCTCAGTTTGTTTCCTGAGATTAAGAATTCCTCATATCAGTGAGGTCATATGATACATGTCTTTCTCTGATTGACTTATTTCACTCAGCATAACACCTTCCAGTTCATCCACGTCACTGCAAATGGCAAGATCTCATTCCTTTTGAGGGCTGCATAATATTCCATTGTGTATATATTCCACCTCTTCTTTATCCATTCATCTGTCGATGGACATCTTGGCTCTTTCCAGGTTGGCTATTGTGGACATTGCTGCTATAAACATTGGGGTGCACATACCCCTTTGGATCCCTAAATTTGTATCGTTGTGGTAAATATCCAGTAGTGCAATTGCTGGGTCTTAGGGTAGCTCTATTTTCAACTTTTTGAGGAACCTCCATACTGTTTTCCAGAGTGGTTGCACCAGCTTGCATTCCCACCAACAGTATAGGAGGGTTCCCCTTTCTCCACATCCCCACCAACATCTGTCGTTTCCTGACTTGTTAATTTTAGCCATTCTGACGGGTGTGAGGTGGTATCTCATTGAGGTTTTGATTTGGATTTCCCTGATGACGAGCGATGTTGAGCAATTTTTCATGTGTCTTTTGGCGATTTGGATGTCTTCTTTGGAAAAATGTCTGTTCACGTTTTCTGCCTATTTCTTGATTGGATTATTTGTTCTTTGGGTGTGGAGTTTGATAAGTTCTTTATAGATTTTGGATACTAGCCCTTTATCTGATATGTCATTTGCAAATATCTTCTCCCATTCTGTCGGTTGTCTGTTGGTTTTGTTGACTGTTTCTTTTGCTGTGCAAAAGCTTTTTATCTTGATGAAATCCCAATAGTTCATTTTTGCCCTTGCCCCCCTTGCCTTTGGCGATGTTTCTAGGAAAAAGTTGCTGCAGCTGAGGTTGAAGAGGTTGCTGCCTGTGTTCTCCTTTTAGGATTTTGATGGACTCCTGTCTCATACTGAGGTCTTTCAACCATTTTGAGTCTATTTTTGTGTGAGGTGTAAGGAAATGGTCCAGTTTCATTCTTCTGCATGTAGCTGTCCAATTTTCCCAACACCATTTGTTGAAGAGACTGTCTTTTTTCCATTGGACATTCTTTCCTGCTTTGTCAAAGATTAGTTGACCATGGAATTGAGGGTCCATTTCTGGGCTCTCTATTCTGTTCCACTGATCTATGTGTCTGTTTTATTGCCAGTACCATACTGTCTTGATGATGACAACTTTGTACTAGAGCTGAAAGTCCGGAATTGTGAAGCCGCGAGCTTTGCTTTTCTTTTTCAACATTCTTCTGGCTATTCGGGGACTCTTCTGGTTCCATACAAATTTTAGGATTATTTGTTCCAGTTCTTTGAAAAAAGTGGATGGTATTTTGATGGGGATTGTATTGAATGTGTAGATTGCTCTACGTAGCGTTGACATCTTCACAATGTTTGTTCTTCCAATCCATGAGCATGGAACGTTTTTCCATTTCTTTGTGTCTTCCTCAATTTCTTTCATGAGTATTTTATAGTTTTCTGAGTACAGATCCTTTGCCTCTTTGGTTAGATTTATGTCTAGGTATCTTATGGTTTTGGTTGCAATTGTAAATGGGATCGAATCCTTAATTTCTCTCTCTTCTGTCTTGATGGTGTATAGGAATGCCACTGATTTCTGTGCATTGATTTTATATCCTGCCACTTGACTGAATTCCTGTATGACTTCTAGCAGTTTTGGGGTGGAGTCTTTTGGATTTTCCACATAAAGAATCATATCATCTGCAAAGAGTGAGAGTTTCCCTTCCTCCTTGCCGAATTGGATGCCTTTGATTTCTTTTTGTGTCTGATTGCTGTGGCTAGGACTTCTAATACTATGTTGAATAGCAGTGGTGATAGTGGACATCCCTGCCGCGTTCATGACCTTAGGGAGAAAGCTCTCAGCTTTTCCCCATTGAGAATGATATTCGCTGTAGGTTTTTCATAGATGGTTTTTATGATATTGAGGTAGGTACCCTCTATCCCTATACTCTGAAGAGTTTTGATCAAGAAAGGATGCTGTACGTTGTCAAATGCTTTCTCTGCATCTATTGAGAGGATCATATGATTCCTGTTCTTTCTTTTGTTAATATATTTTATCACGTTGATTTATTTGCGGATGTTGAACCAACCTTGCAGCCCAGGGATAAATCCCACTTGGTCATGGTGAATAATCCTTTTAATGTACTGTTGGATCATATTGGCTAGTATTTTGGTGAAAATTTTTGCATCCATGTTCTTCAAGGATATTGGTCTGTAATTCTTTTTGATGGGGTCTTTGTTTAGTTTGGGGATCAAGGTAATGGTGGCCTCATAAAAGGAGTTTGGAAGTTTTCCTTCCATTTCTATTTTTTGGAAGAGTTTCAGGAGAATAGGTATTAATTCTTCTTTAAATGTTTGGTAGAATTCCCCTGGGAAGCCATCTGACCCTGGGCTTTTGTTTGTTGGGAGATTTTTGATGACTGCTTCAATTTCCTTAGTGGTTATAGGTCTGATCATGTTTTCTATTTCTTCCTGGTTCAGTTTTGGCAGTTGATACATCTTTAGGAATGCATCCATTTCTTCCAGGTTATCTAATTTGCTGGCATAGAGTTGCTCATAATATGTTCTTAATAATTGTTTGTATTTCTTTGGTGGTGTTTGTAATCTCTCCTCTTTCATTCATGATTTTGTTGATTTGGGTCATTTCTCTTTTCTTTTTGATCAGTCTGGCCCGGGGTTTATCAATCTTGTTAATTCTTTCAAAGAACCAGCTCCTAGTTTCGTTGATCTGTTCTGCTGTTCTTTTGGTTTCTATTTCATTGATTTCTGCTCTGATCTTTATTATTTCTCTTCTCCTGCTGGGTTTAGGCTTTATTTGCTGTTTTTTCTCTAGCTTCTTTAGGTGTAGGGTTAGGTTGTATATTTGAGACCTTTCTTATTTCTTGAGAAAGGCTTGTATTGCTATATACTTTCCTCTCAGGACTGCCTTGCTGTATCCCAAAGATTTTGAACAGTTGTGTTTTCATTTTCATTGGTTTCCATGAATTTTTTTTTTTAAAGATTTTATTTATTTGAGAGAGAGAAAGCACGAGAGGGAAGAGGGTCAGAGGGAGAAGCAGACTCCCCGCTGAGCAGGGAGCCCGATGCGGGACTCGATCCCAGGACTCCAGGATCATGACCTGAGCCGAAGGCAGTCGTTTAACCAACTGAGCCACCCAGGCGCCCTCCATGAATTTTTTTAATTCTTCTTTAATTTCGTGGTTGACCCATTCATTCTTTAGTAGGATGCTCTTTAGCCTCCATGTATTTGAGTTCCTTCTGACTTTCCTCTTGTGATTGAGTTCTAGTTTCAAAGCATGGTGGTCTGAAAATATGCAGGGAATAATCCCAGTCTTTTGGTACCGGTTGAGACCTGATTTGTGACCTAGGATTTGATCTTCTGGAGAATGTTCATGGGCACTAGAGAAGAATGTGTATTCCGTTGCTTTGGGATGGAAAGTTCTGAATATATCTGTGAAGTCCATTTGGTCCAGTGTGTCATTTAAAGTCTTTATTTCTTTGTTGATCTTTTGCTTAGATGATCTGTCCATTTTAGTCAGGTGGTTGTTAAAGTCCCCCAATATTATTGTATTGTTCTCAATGTCTTTCTTTGCTTTTGTTATTAATTGCCTTATATAATTGGCTGCTCCCATGTTAGGGGTATAGATATTTACAATTGTTAGATCTTCCTCTTGGATAGACCCTTTAAGTAGGATATAGTATCTTTCCTCATCTCTTTGTTGTCTTTGTTTTAAAATCTAATTTGTCTGATATAAGGATTGCCACCCCAGCTTTCTTCTGGTGTCCATTAGCATGGTAAATCGTTTTCCACCCCTTCACTTTCAATGTGGGGGTGTCTTTGGGTCTAAAATGAGTCTCTTACAGACAGCATATAGATGAGTCTTCTTTTTAATTCAATCTGATAGCCTGTGTCTTTTGATTGGGTCATTTAGCCCACTTACATTCAGGGTAACTATGAAAAGATACGAATTTAGTGCCATTGTATTGCTTGTAAGGTGACTATTACTGTATATTGTCTGTATTCCCTTCTGGTCTATGCTGCTTTTAGGCTCTCTCTTTGCTTAGAGGACCCCTGTCAGTATTTCTTGTAGGGCTGGTTTCGTGTTTGCAAATTCCTTTAGTTTTTGTTTGTCCTGGAAGCTTTTTATCTCTCCTTCTATTTTCAATGACAGCCTAGCTGCGCATAGTATTCTTGGCTGCATATTTTTCTCGTTTAGTGCTGTGAATATATCATGGCAGTCCTTTCTGGCTTGCCAGGTCTCTGTGGATAGGTCTGTTGCCAATCTAATGTTTCTCCCATTATAAGTTACATATGTCTTCTCCGAGCTGCTTTCAGGATTTTCTCTTTGTCTCTGAGACTCATAAGTTGTACTATTAGATGTCGGGGTGTTGATCTATTTTTATTGATTTTGAGAGGGTTCTCTGTGCCTCCTGGATTTTGATGCCTGTTTCCTTCCCCACATTAGGGAACTTCTCTCCTATAATTTGCTCCAATACACCTTCTGCCCCTCTCTCTCTTTCTTCTTCTTCTGAGATCCCAATTATTCTAATGTTGTTTCGTCTTATCGTATTGCTTTCTCTCGAATTCTGCCCTCGTTTTCCAGTAATTATTTCTCTTTTTCTCAGCTTCTTTATTTTCCATCATTTGGTCTTCTATATCGCCGATTCTCTATTCTGCCTCATTTATCCTAGAGTTAGTGCCCCCATTTTTTATTGCACCTCTTTAATATTGCCTTTTTGATTTCGACTTGGTTAGATTTTAGTTCTTTTATTTCTCCAGAAATGGTGTCTCTAATAACTTCCATGCTTTTTTCAAGCCCAGCTAGTATCTTTAAAGTCATGATTCTGAACTTTAGGTCTGACATTGCACTAATGTCCATATTGAGTAGGTCCCTGGCAGACGGTACTACCTCTTGTTCTTTTTATTGAGGTGAATCTTTTGTCTTCTCATTTTGTCCAGAGGAGAATATATGAATGAGAGAACAAAATGCTAACAGGTTAACAAAGTCTCCAGAAAATATACTCTAATGAAATCAGAAAGGACCTGAAACCAGGAGAAAAGAAAGGGAAAGAAAAAAAAAAGAGGAAAAAAAAGATAAAAACAAACAAAAACAGAACAAAACAAGACAAAAAAAAACAAGACTGACTAAATATGATCAGGCTGGTGCATAGATCAGTGGCTCACACTAGATTTTGGGTGTATTTTGGTCTGTTAGAAGAAAGTGCCTCCTAAAATTTTAAAGAAAGACTTATATATGTACAAAATATGGGTTGATATGATGAAGGGATGTAATATGACTGTAAAGTTGAAAATTATAAAAAATTTAAAAAAAAGACGTTTGAAAAAAGAAAGGATTAAAAAAAGGAAAGAAAGAAAAAAGGGATAGAATGTGATCAGGCAGAGTAGAACAAAGCCATACACTAGAGATTTAGGGTACATTTTGCTATGTTAGAAGAAACTGTATCTCAAAATTTTAAATAGAGAACTTATATGTATATATATACCAAAAATAAGGGTAACTACTATGAAGGGATAGAGTATGACTCTAAAAATGAAAAATAAGTTGTTTTTTTTTTTAAAAGGGATTGATAAGATGTTGGTTGAAAAAGGGAAAAAGAAAAATTCAAAAAAAAAGTTAAAAAAATTAAATTTGAAAGAGTAATGAATCATGGTAAAAGAGCCATGAATTCTATGTGCAGTATTCCCCTAGCCCTGGAGTTCTGCCATTCTCATTGATCGGTAAACTTGGTCTTGGCTGGCTGTTGCTAATCTTCTCGGGGAAGGGCCCGTTGCCGTGGCTCCTAAATGTCTTTGCCGGAGGCGGAATTGCCCCACCCTTGCTGGTCTGGGTTAAGCAATCCGCTTGGGTTTGCTCTCGAGAGCTTTTGTTCCCTGCAAGCTTTCCCTACAGCTTTGGAGGACAACAGTGAAAATGGCGGCCTCCCAGTCTCCACTCGCAGGAGCCCAGAACTCGGGGCCCCGCTCTTCAGTGCGTCCCCAGAGAAAAGCAGTCAGTTACTCCCGTCTCCCTGGTCTCTGGCCGCACGCCGTGCTCACCCAGCTTGTGACCGAGCGTTTCTATCTCTGGCACACGACCCCGTGTGGAGTTTCCAAACCCAGCAGATCCCTGCGGTGCGCTCTCGCGCACTCCTCCCAGGGGAGGAAGGGGAATCTCCCCAATCTGCCGCTTGTTGGTTCCCTGCTGGAGGAGCAGTGGCCCAACTGTGTCACCGATCAGTTTATGGCAACCCCGAGCAGAGAGCCCATGCCTCGGCTCTGTCTCTGCAGCCGGCTTCCCCGCTCTGATACCTGAGAGCTCTGCCGCACTCCGGCACCCTCAGTCCTTCTGTGACCCTGAGGGTCCTGAGAACACACTGTCCTGCAAGGGTTTCACCACCAGGTTAGCCACTGGAGCATCCCTCAGCGGATCCGACTTCTAAAAGTTCCAATTTTGTGCTCCGTGGCTCTATCACTTGCCAGAAGCGGCCGACAGAGGCCCCCTCCCCCGCCGTCTATCCTCCCAAATATCGCCTCGGATTCACTTCTCCGCACATCCTACCTTCCAGAAAGTGGTCGCTTTTTTGTTCAGAGTTGTTGCTATTCTTTTCTTTGATCTCCTGTTGTTGAGTTCGTAGGTGTTCAGAATGGTTTGATCCCTATCCAGCTGAATTCCTGAGTCCAGATGAAATCCCGGTCTCCTACTCCTTCGCCATCTTGCTCCGCCCCCTCTCTTTCCTGTTACAAATTTTCTGATGATTTCCATGGATCTGCAGGAAGGCTCAACATTGTTTCAGTATTTATTCACTCATATCAGCCTGGAATGGGGTGGGTGGGAAAGTGAACATGTGATATAAGCTCCTCTTACTGACTTTCCTCTTTTGTATTTTTAAAAGATTCTTTATTTTCTGCTGTGAATAACTTCTCAGATGCTGCTTCAGATTTTCATAGAAGACTTACACAAGTTGATCTTAATAAGTAAGTTTCAAATGTAAAGCTCCCCATCATTTTGAAATGTGATCTAGTTACTAGAATGAATTGTGTACACCTTGTAAGCATTCAACTCTACATCATTGCTCTACGGTCTGTAAACCAGCAGCATCAGCATTAACTACGAGCTTGTTAGAATATCAAACGCCATCGAAGACCTCCTAAATTAGGATTCCGCGCTTTTTAACAAGACTCTCCAGAATGGTTTGTATTCACATTGAAGTTTGAGAAGCATTACTCTATGGTAGACCAAAAACTCATTCCAACACAAGGGCCAAGGAGGATAGCTGGTAATTCACAGTTCCATGGTTTAAGTGTATCTGTAGTATGAATTTCACCACATTTCCAATACTTCCCCGACCAATTGCAGAAGTTTTTTTTGCATTTAACTGCTTTTCACTTTTAGATTGAAATATAATGAAAAAGTTGTATTTAAAGCATTATGTAACAAGTATAAATTGTTCCACACTGTAGTCCAGGTCACATTTATTTGTTCAGATCCAATTAGAATAAGCTTTTTCACCACCCATATTGGCAACAAGATGTAGCCTTCATTTTGAGGGGCTTCTCTCTCCCCCTTGGGTTGTAGGAAAGCCCAGAGAACCTATGTAGCACCCCAAAAAGAGTTGGCAGATTCCAAATATGAAAGGGGATTCCCTGCCCATGATGTGCAGCTACCCCCTACCCCAACTCTTCTTGCAGACTGTTGCAAATTCCCTTTATTTGTTGTTTAGCCTTTACTCAGTGGCATTAACTTGATAGTACACCCAATCTGCCTCTGCAGGAGGCTGGGCTCTCCTCCTAGAAAAAATTAAAAATGTCTTTCTGTCCTTTCTGTGGTCTTGACAAAACGAACCATTTCCAATAGGTCTCTCTTATTATGAGTATTAGAAAGATGCCTCCGTTGTTATATGTAGTTTACATATAAAGCATTATTGTTAATCTGCATTTTCTTAAAAATCTGATTTTAGAAGTTTATTTTTCCATGCTTTATCCTGTATTATTTTAAAATACACAAAAACTAATGATGTAATGTATGGTGATTAACATAATAAAATTAAAAAAAAAACAATATAGTTCCATGGTAAGTAACTATAACTCTTATTTTTCAAGTCCCATTGCAGTGAGAATCATGAATGACCAACTGATGCTCCTGGAGAGAGCATTCATCGATCCCCTTGGTTTACCAGGGAGGCGGTTCTATAGGTAAGGAAACACCTTTCACTAAAGGACATTAAATACTTCACTGTGACCAAAACCAGCATGCCAAAGTCTGTTTTAAACTGCTGCCATCAGATGAACCGAAGGTGAATATGTATGCTATGGGGAATATGGGTAAGATTATGTATAGTAGTATAAGTTGTAGTATCAGAAAACTTAACTTCGTGTTTATTGCTTTGCTGCAGATGTAAATGATAAATGTAGTTGAAAAATAACTCTAAGAAAATCTAAAAGCTATAGACTCTTAAAGGGAATCCTAGAGCTTATGTAGTTCAAAGTTCTACATTAATCTTTTCTATAGCATCTGAGGTAAGTAGCTATTTAGCCTCTGAATCATACAGTGATAGGAGGAAGTCCATCTCGTTTTAAGAAATGTCTGTTAACAAAGTTTTCTTCATAAAGATCGTTTTCCCTGTAATTTTCTCCCTGACCCTGTTCAGCTCTCCAAAATCATATAGGATAAATTTAGATCTATTTCCATAGAAAATTTTAGGTTTTTGAAGATGGCTGCCACGATTCTGCTGAAGCAATATCCTCTTTTTGTATCTGTATCTCTAACCCTAACCCTACCCCTAACCCTAAAACTTAACATAAAGTTTTCTTTTGCTATCTTGACTGTGTGCTTGCACAGTCTCCAGTTTTCTAAGGTACCTCTTAAACTGCAGTTCCTTGGTGAAAATTTGTGAGGCTGTTTATCATCAGATGACATACCAGAGACAGTTCTGTATGTTAGCTTTCTTGTAAGTATTATTGACTAGTATTAACCTTTAATTGTAAGCACAAGCTTTTAGAGCCCAGCTCTGGCTCATACTAAGTAACCTGGGCAAAAAACTTACCTAAACCTCAGGTTCCTCAGCTATAGAGTATAACTGCTTTCACCCCATATAGTCTTACAGATTTCAGGAATGTGGAAGATTTAACTGAGAGAGGGATATACTCAGTAAATGGCTATTTTTATAAAGTGATAAATAATATGAATATATTTACTGATATAAGTAAAATAGCCATCAGTTAAGTATTTACATGTCAAATAAAAAGTTGAAAGTAAATCTACATATTAACCCTCTCTTACCTGTATTCTATTTATAAGCAAAACATCTTTTTCTCAAAAATGAATGCAGACTCTATAGAAGCTTGTAAGATAAAAAGGGGCCATGCTCCTTCAGCATTCCCTTCTATAACCCACACCCAGCCATTTGCTATTCTTTTTAAAGAAAATCAATGTTTCATATAGACGTGTATATATCTATATATTTATTCATCTATAGCTACATAAATGGGACCATTTATTTTGCATCTTGCTTTTTCATAACAATTTATGTTAATCACTACACACTACATTAGTTTTTGACATAGCGTTCCATGAGCATTGTTTGCGTATAACACCCAGTGCTCCATGCAGTACCTGCCCTCTTTAATACCCATCACCAGGCTAACCCATCCCCCTACCCCTCTCCCCTCTAAAACTCTGTTTCTCAGAGTCCATAGTCTCTCATGGTTCGTCTCCCCGATTTCCCCCTCTTCATTTTTCCTTTTTTTTTTTTAACATATATGTATTGTTTCAGAGGTACAGGTCTGTGATTCAACAGTCTTACACAATTCACAGCGCTCACCATAGCACATACCCTCCCCAATGTCTATCACACAGATCCCTCCCACCCCCCACCACTCCAGCAACCCTCTGTTTCCTGAGATTAAGAATTCCTCATATCAGTAAGGTCATACATGTCTTTCTCTCATTGACTTATTTCGCTCAGCATGATACCCTCCAGTTCCATCCATGTCATTGCAAATGGCAAGATTTCATTCCTTTTGATGGCTGCATAATATTCCATTGTATCCATATAACACATCTTCTTTATCCATTCATCTGTCGATGGACATCTTGGCTCTTTCCATAGTTTGGCTATTGTGGACATTGCTGTATAAACATCGGGATGCATGTACCCCTTCGGATCACAACTTTTGTACCTTTGGGGTAAATACCCAGTAGTGCAACTGCTGGGTCATATGGTAGCTCTATTTTTAACTTTTTGAGGAACCTTCATACTGTTTTCCAGAGTGGCTGCACCAGCTTGCATTCCCGCCAACAGCGTAGGAGGGTTCCCCTTTCTCCGCACCCCCGCCAACATCTGTCGTTTCCTGACTTGCATAACAATCTATCTTAAGAGATCTTCCCATGTCAGTATATGTAGTTTTAGCTCTTCTTACCTGGTGTATAGTGTTCCACTGTCTCGCATGGATGTATAATTTTTAAACTCTTTGTTGACTTTTTAATTCAATTTGCTTTTTCCCCCATATACTTTTAGTAAAAATACTGCCTGTGTCCTTTAGAACTTTTGTCTTAGTATCTATATAATCAGTATGTGGATTTCAGGGTCGAAGAGTTAAAGACTGCACTATATTTTGAAAATATATTTGGAATTATTAACTGAATATTATGGCTATATTCTAAAGCTAGGGCAGTACAAGATGGCAATGTCAGAAGATCCTGAACTCCCCTCTTCCCCTGGACACACTTAAAAGCTATAACTACATATGGAACAATTTTCTCTGAAAAAGACCTGAAGACTAGCTGAACAATTCTTTCATATCAAACAAGAAAAAGGCCATACCAAGAACTAATCATGCCATAAACCCATCTCCAGGCACACAACCCACAATGAGGAGGGAATTTACAAACCCAGAATTTCTCCCTTAAGGAGTGAAGGGTTCATACCTCAAACAGGGTACAACCAGCTTTTAAGACTTGCACCTGAACGATAAGCCTCCAAAACATCTGGCTATGGAAACCCAACAGTGCTCACATTCAAGAGACCCAAAGGGGCTACAGTGAACAAACAGCTCCTAAAGGGCTTGCATGGACTCATTTGCCACAGGGTCCAGTGCAGAAGCAGCCCTCTGAAAAGCAGACTTCATGTGAAAGATTCATTTGCTCATCTTAATGCATCACCTGTAACAGGCTGGTGGGTGCCATCTTCGTGTTCTTCCTCTCCTGAGCTCCAGGGCACCAGTATCTCCTGGAAGGCAGCTTTTTACCTGTGTCTTGTACTTAGTGTTTACAGCTGCTGCCCAGGGATGCCCTTTGTGTGGCTCTGGAACCCGAGGGGCTTGCATTCCTGGGTGCCATGAGACTGTACCAAGGTACTGTACAGATAGCAGGCTGAGTTTTTTCTAAGAAAAACACCTATTTGGTTGTACAAGAGCTTTGGCCTAAGGAGAAAGCTTCTGGTCTGGCATACATCTAGGGCCTATGGCTGATGGAAAGAGTCTTTACACTCCCCTCTCTGCCCTGCCCCAGTTTGATGGCATATCGCAAAAAGGAGGTTATACCTTTGTCGGGCACCCTGATTTTTGCAGCTGCTGCCACGGCACACCTGTACATTGCCTGGCTCTGGTGGCCAGCAGGGCAATGCTCACAGGTCCCATAAGACTGGAACCATGGTGAAAAAGGTCTTAAACAGGCAATAGACCCAAGCAGCTCAGTCTTCCAGTGAAAGAGGTCTTATAAGTTTATCATCACGGCTACAGCCTGAGGGGCACGCTTCTACTTAAACATACATCTAAGGATTAACTGTAAACCTTACTTACCAAGGACATTGGAGGGCAGGCGCTATCTTTTGTGTTCTCACTGCCTGTTCCAGATAGCGGACTGAAACACATATCCTCTTCCTTTTGTAAAAGAGCCTATTTACTTATCCTGGAGCTTCAACCTGCTGCAGGGCAGGCCTCAGATCTGGCACTCTTCTAGAGACCTATGGAAATGCTCTCAAACCATGTAAGGTGGGGCAATACCATCCTTGTGTTCTTATTACAGCTTGCTGGTATATTCCAGTAAGCAACTTATCTACCCAGCTGGAGCCCCAATTTTTACTACTGTGTCTAAGGGACACCTCCCTATCCACATAGCTCCCACAAGATGATACATATGTGCATACTGTGGAAGCCAAACCCTCAGGCAGCAGCTTTTAATCACCCTGAATTAAGTCCTGACTGAGCTACTCCCCCCCCCCCCCCCGCTTTGGTACAGTGATAGGTCTTGGCACACCCTCAACTACCAGGAGCTGTTAAAAACAGGCTGCTGGGACAATCACAAAATTTGAGAAACAAACGAGATACAGCAAGGTTAAATGAAAAGGTTCCTCTACTTCAACACTGGGAGAGGTAGCTGTTTCATCTGATGCATATAGAAACCAACACATAGTTTTAAAAAAAAATGAATTGGGGCACCTGGGTGGCTCAGTCGGTTAAGCGTCTGCCTTCGGCTCAGGTCATGATCCCAGGGTCCTGGGATCGAGCCCCACATCAGGCTCCCTGCTCAGTGGGGAGTCTGCTTCTCCCTCTCCCACTCCCCCTGCTTGTGTTTCCTCTCTCCATGTGTCTCTGTCAAATAAATAAAATAAAAGCTTAAAAAAAAATGAATTAACAGGAATATATTCCAATGAAAGAAGGTAAAATCTCAGAAAAATAGTTCATGAAACAGAGATAAGTAATCTACCTGATAAAGAGTTAAAAGTATGGCCATAAAGATGCTAACTAAACTTGGAAGAAGAATGGATGAACACAGAAACTGAAAAAAGAGAAAAGTACCAAAGAGAAGTCACAGAACTGAAGGATACAACTGAACTGAAAAATACAGTAGGGGTTTACAGCAAACAAGAAGAAGAGAGGATCGCTGAACTCAAAGACAGGGCACTGGAGTTCACTCTAACAGAGCAAGGAAAAACAAAAAACAAAACAAAAAACCAAAAAGCTTAAGGGACTTATAGAAAACATCATTCCCAGTGTAGGGAGAGAAGGGGCCTAAAAACTTCCCTAATCTGGAGAAAGAAACCAACATCCAGATCCAGGGAACCAAAAGAGATCCACACCAAAACACATTATCATTAAAATGTCAAGGACAAGGAATCTTAAAAGCACAAGAGAAGAACTACTTGTTACATACAGAAGAACCCCCATAAGGTATCCAGCAGATTTTTCAGAAGAAATTTTGCAGACCAGAAAGGACTGGCACGATATAGTCAAAGTGCTGGGGGAAAAAAAAAACTTCCAACCAAGAATATTCTGCAACATTATCATTCAGAACTGAAGGAGAAAGACTATTCCAGCCAAACAAAAGCTAAAGGGATTCATCACCACTAAACTGGTCTTATAAGAAATGGTAAAGGGAGTTCTTTAAAAGCTGCAAAGAAAAGGTGCTATTAGTAACAAGAAAACGGAGTGAAAATTTTACTGATAAACATTATAGTAAAAGTAATGGATTAAACAGTA
Organism: Callorhinus ursinus; assembly: GCF_003265705.2. Classification (NCBI taxonomy): domain Eukaryota; kingdom Metazoa; phylum Chordata; class Mammalia; order Carnivora; family Otariidae; genus Callorhinus; species Callorhinus ursinus. The sequence continues at coordinate 360,572 of NW_027397198.1, read as the reverse complement.
TGAAGATTAAGGCAAGAGTTGTAAAAAGTAAGTGCAATAAGGGATGCACAAAATTAAGAGGAAGTAAAATGTGACATCGAAAACAAAACTTGGTGATGGGGTGGTAAGAGTAAGAAGGGAGAGCTTTAGAATGCCTTCAAAGTTAAACATAATATTCATAAAAGTCCACTTTAAATCGATAGATTGTTATATGTAAGGCTCATGGTAACCACAAACCAAAAGGTACATAGGTATACCTCTGATATACTGCACGGTAGGTCACAGATATCTGCAATGAAGCAAGTCAAAGGAAATTCCTGATTTCCTAGTACATATAAAAGATATGTTTATAATATACTGTAAAGTGTGCAAAGCATTTCTAAAAAAAATGGACTTAATTTATTGCTAAAAAATGCTAACCATCAGCTAGCTGCAGCTGCTAGCTTTGAGCTACCAGCAATCTTTTTGCTGGTGGAGGGTCTTGCTTGATGTTGATGGTTGCTGACTGATTATATAGAGTGGCTGTGGCAATCTGTTCATGATAAAAAATTGTTAGTAAAGTGGGTTTAGAGCAAGGCCATAAAGACCTTACCACCACATACCCTAATACTCACGGTGAGATATACTGAAAGCTTTTCCTCTAGGATTAGGAACAAGATAAGAATGCCTTTTTTTTTTAAGATTTTATTTATTTGACAGAGAGAGAGCAAGCGAGCAGGAACACAAGCAAGGGGAGTGGGAGAGGGAGAAGCAGGCCTCCCACCAAGAAGGGAGCCCGATATGGGGCTTGATCCCAGCACCCTGGGATCATGACCCAAGCTGAAGGCAGATGCTTAACTGACTGAGCCACCCAGGCGCCCCAAGAATGCCTACTCTTGCTACTTTTATTCACCAGTCTTAGAAGTTCTAGCTGCGGCAGACAGGAAAAAGAAATGAAAGGCACTCAAATTGGTAAGGAAGAAATAAAACTGTCACTGTTTGCAGATGACACGGTAATACATACAGAAAACCTGTAAAAACCAAAAAATGAGAACCAATGAATTCAATACAAACCCAATGCACAGAAATCTATTAACGTTTCTATATACTATTAGCAAAGTAGCAGACAGAGAAATTAAGCAAATTCCTTTACAACTGATTCAAAAAGTATAAAATACCTGTGTGTAAATTTAACCAAAGAGGTGAAAGATCTGTACTCTGAAAAGTATTAGATATTTCTAAAACCGAACATAATAAAAACAAATGCAATCCCAAAATAGCAACAGCATTTTCCACAAAATCAGAATAAATACTCCTCAAATTTGTACAACAAAAAACATCCCAGATAGCCAAAGCAATTCTTGTGAAAGAACAGAGCTGGAGGGTATATACAATCCCAGATTTAAAGATATACTACAAAGCTTTAGTGATCAGTATGATACAGGCAGAAAAACTGACACACAAATTAATGGAATGGAATAGAGAACCCAGAAATAAACCCATGCTTATATGATTAATGTACAAAAAAGGCAAGACTGTGCAATGGAGTCTCTTCAATAAACTGTGGGTGCTGGGAAAATTGGACAGCAACATGAAATGAACCACTTTCTTACATCAAACAAAAACCAACTCAAAATGGATTAAATGCCTAAATAAATGTGAGAACTAAAACCATAAAACTCCAAAAACAAAAAACCCAACAACCTAGGCAGCAATTTCTAATACACTGGCCTTGGCAATGTTTTTCCATATAGGCCTCCTTGGGCAGGGGAAACAAAAGCAAAAAGAAACCATTGGGAGTATCAAACTAAAAAGCTTTTGTGCAGCAGAGGAAACCAACAAAATGACAAGCAACCTACTGAATGGGAGAAGATATTTGCAAATGATCTATCCAATGAGGGGTTCGTATCTGAAATACATAATTGAAACAACAAAAAGCTCCCAATAATCGATTAAAAAATGGGCAGAGAACCTGAATATGTATCTTTCCAAAGAGTACACATGGCCAAGAAACATAAAAAATGTGGTCCCCATCACTAATCATTAGGGAAATGCAAATCAAGACTGAGGTATCACCTCACAACTGTCAGAACAGTTGGCATCAAAAAGACAAGTGCTGGAGACAATGTGGGACGATGTGGAGAAAAGGGACCCTCGTGCATGTGGGTGGGAATGCAAATTGGTGCAGCCACTAGAGAAAACAGTATGGAGTTTCCTCAAAAAATTAAAAATTGGGGCACCTGGGTGGCTCAGTCATTGGGCATCTGCCTTCGGCTCAGGTCATGATCCCAGGGTCCTGGGATCGAGCCCCGCATCGGGCTCCCTGCTCGGCGGGAAGCCTGCTTCTCCCTCTCCCACTCCCCCTGCTTGTGTTCCCTCTCTCGCTGTGTGTGTCTCTGTCAAATGAATAAAATCTTAAAAAAAAAATTAATAATTGAAATACTACATGATCCAGTAATTCCATTACTGGCTATTTACCCAAAAAACCCTGAAAACATTAAAGGTATATATACTTACTTAAATACAAATATGTGTCCTTATTTTACTGGTGTTATTTATAACAGCCAACATAGGGATGCAAACTGAGTGTCCACTGACAGATGAAATAAAGAAAATATGGTATATATACAATGGAATATTAACCCTAAAAAAGGATGAAATCTTGCCATTTGCAACATGGATGCACCCAACTAGAGGGTATTATGCTAAGTGAAATAAGTCAGAGAAAGACAAATATCATACTATTTCACTTCAAAACAAATGAACCAAGAAAAAAACTGGTGGTTGATAGAAGGGAAGATGGCAGGCGTATGGGCAAAATAGGGGATTAAGTGGTACAGATTCGCAGTTATAAATAAGCCACAGCGATGAAAAGTATACCACAGGGAATATAGTCAATAATAGTGTAAGAACTTTGGTGACAGATGGTGACTACACACTTGAGTGAGCATTTCTTAATGTATGTAACTGTCAAATTACTACTATACACCCAAAACTAATAACACTGTATTGCCAAATGTATTCCAATAAAATAGTTTAAAATACAACAACTGAATTGTAGTTGGAAAAATGGTGTCAAAAGACCTGCTTGATGCAGGTTTGCCACAAATGTTCAATTAAAAAAAAAAACAAAAACAAAAATGTATCTTTCAAGCACAATGAGGTAAGCCTGTATTAGATACAAGAAATATAAAATTTAAGCATACTGTACCAACAAACCACAAATGGTGAGAGCAAGAAAATAAGGAACAAGAGAACTACAAAACAGCAAGAAAACTGACAAAATAGCAGTATGTACGTACATACGGATTATTTTAAATGTAAATGGAGTAAATGCTCCAATGAAAAGACAAAGTGGCCGAATGAATAAAACAACAAGACCTATCTATATCATGCCTAGAAGAGACTCACTTCAAATGTAAAGACCCACACAGAATACATCTGAAGGCATGGAAAAAGATAGAGAATGCAAATGGAAGCCAAAGAAAGCAGGGATAGCTGTATTAGTATCACACAAAATACTTCAAAATGAAGACAGCAGTAAGAGATGAAGGAAATTACACAATAATAAAAGGGTCAAATAAGAGGATATAACATTTGTAAATATTTATGTACCCATCATAAAAGCACCTAAACATATAAATTATTAAGAGACCAAAAGAGAAATAGGAGTACAATAGGAGGAATAGGAGGAGACTTTAATACCACACATCAATGGCTAGCTTCCAAACAAAAAAATCACACATCAGACCATATGAGATGAAAAGATATATACAGAACATTCCATCCAAAAGCAAAACACTCATTCTTGCAAGTGCATGTGGAATATTCTCCAGGATAGGTCGTATGTTATGCCAAAGAAAACAAGTCTTCATGAATTTAAGAAGAATGAAACATCCAGCATCTTTTTTTTTCTTTTGACCACAGTGGTAGGAAACCAGAAATCAATTACAAGAAAAGTGGAATATTCACAAATAGGTGGAAACTAACATTCTACTAAACAGCTAATAGGTCAATGAAATCAAAAGACAAAAAAATACCTTGAGAAAAATGAAAATGGAACTTACAACATGGCAAAATTTATGAGATGCATAAAAGCAATTCTAAGATTAACAGTCACCAGCAATGAATACCCTACATCTCTGAAAAAAGTAAAACTCTCAAGTAACCTAACATCACACCTCAAGAAAGTAGAAGAATGACAAAACCCAAAGTTTTGTCAGAAGGAAGGCAATTACAAAGAGGAAATCAAGGAAATAGAAACTAAAAAGCCAAAAGAAAAGTTCAGTAAGATGAAGAGCTGATTGTTCGAAAAGATGAAATTTATAAACCATTCCTTGGATTCACCAAGAAGAGAACGGGCTCAAATAAATAGAGGAGACATTACAACTAATACTATGAAATACGAGACTAGTGTCAACAGTCATATGCCTACAAATTGGACAACCCAGAAGATATAGACAAACTTCTAGAAACATATAACCTTCCAGAACTGAATCATGAAATGTGGAAACAGAAAATGTGAATAGACCAATTAGTGAGAAAATTGAATTAGTAATCATAAACCTCCCAACGAACAAAAGTCCAGGACCAGATGGCTTCACCAATGAATTCTATGTAACGCTGAAAAAATAATCAGTATCAATCCTTTTCAAACTCTTCCAAAAAAGAGAAGAGGGAACACTTCTAAACTCATTTTAAAAGGCCAGCATTACCCTACTAGGGAAATCAAACAAGGATGCCAAAAGAAAATTACCAGCCAATATGATGAACATAAAAGCAAAAATCCTCTATAAAACTTAGCAAACCGAATTCAGCAATATATTAAAAAGATCACAGTACCACAAATGGGATTTATTCCAGGGATACAAAGATGGTTCAATATCCACAAATCAATGTTATATATCACATTAACAAATGAAGGATAAAAGTCTTTAATAGATGCAGAAAAAGCATCTGACAAAATTCAACATCCATTTTTATTAAAACTCAACAAAGTCAGTAGAAGAAATATAACTCAATAAAGGCCAATAAGACAAACCTACAGCTAATATATTTAATGTTAAAAGGCTGAAAGCTTTTCCTCTAAGATAGGAACAAGACCAGGATGCTTATTCTTGCTGTTTCTTTTCAACACAGTATGGGTAGTCATAGCCAGAGCAATTAGCAAGAAAAAGACATCCATATTGGAAGGAAGTAAAACCATTATTACTTGCACATGACATTATATATAGATAAACCTAAGGAATCCACCAAAAAACTGTTAGAATGAACAAATTCAGTGCAAGGTGAAGATACAAAATCAATATACAGAAATCTACTTTATTTCTGTTCACTAATAATGGCCTATCAAGAAGAAGAATAAAGAAATAATTCTGTTTATAATTGCATCAAAAAGAATAGAATACCTAAGAACTTAACCAAGGTGACTGTGACTATGAGATGCCAGGTTCAAACTAGGTTTGTATAATCCTTGTATCCATCTATCTTTATTTTTACTATACTCTGCTTTTACAGTTCTCCAGTAAAGGACAAGTATACACTTGAATAGCTACAAACTTTATTTGTAATAATTCATGTATAGGTCAGAATATCAATGTTTATAAACAGTTCAGCACATATACTGGCTTTAATGAGGAAGATCCATTTGAGGACATGTTAAGATTTAAAAGCCAAAGCAATAAATCCTGATGTACTGGGGCACCTGGGTGGCTCAGTTGGTTAAGCATCTGCCTTTTCAGGCCATGATCCTGGGGTCCTGGGGGAGCCCCATGTCAGGGACAGAAGCCCTCAGCAGGGAGCCTACTTCTCTCTCTCCCTCTGTCCTTCCCCCTGCTTGTGCTCTCTTGCTCTGTCAAATAAAAAAAACCTAAAAAAATAATAAATCCTGACGTACTTTGGATAATCTAAATGATTTGCATTATAAATTTCTATTTAATCATTAATACTTACATAGTTTCACATTGAGTCTCAGAGACAGATTTACATCCTGAAGAAGCTGCAGGATTTGACTGTTGGGCCTAATTCCTGATAATAGTGTTGAATAAAATTCGTCCCTTTCTGGAAGGCAGAATTCCAATTTTTGGAAAGAGAAGTAGTTTGATTTCTCCAGGTACTTATAAAATAGGAAATCAAATGCAAAACTTTCCTTTTAGATGATAAATTAAATGTGTCTGCAGGCAATTCATATATAACTGCTTTATCTTTGTGGAATGGACTTCATTATCCTCATTTATATTTTGGGAATACAAGCTTATTTACTGATTTTTTTAAAGAGTATTGGGAACAAGTGTTATTCTTATTGAATCTCTAAAAAAGGCAACACACTTCTCTCAGTAAATATATCCATAAAACATACTTGTTACCACTGTTTGGGTATCTGCTGGCAATCAGACAACTGATGTACGCAACTTACAAGAACACACTTTCTTCCATTTGTATGGGTTGGCAACATGATTTATGAGACTAAGTCTTAGTGAATGCACAGATTTCTTTGCTTAAAATTTTATACTGTTATATTATCTTAAATCACTTATAGGTCTTCATTTTGGAATTAAAAAAAAGTGAATGCCAGGAGGAGACAGTATTCTTAAGATGGGGTCTAACAAAAGGGAATGAATTCAAGAAGCATAAAAAATGTAATGTTATGTACACTCTTTAGCTCAACCTGCCATCTGTTTTCTTCTATTAGGCACATCATCTTTGCTCCGAGTAGACACAACAAATATGCTGGAGAATCATTTCCTGGGATCTACGATGCTATGTTTGATATTGAAAATAAAGAAGACCCTCATTCAGCCTGGACAGAAGTAAAGAAACACATTTCTATTGCAGCCTTTACAATTCAAGCAGCAGCAGGGACTCTGACAGAAGTATTATAGTAAGGTCTCAGCCAAGTGGCTAACCATTTAAAGTGTTACTGAAAGTCTGAGGATAAAATTCTTCCTTGTATTTTGATAACTCATGATGCCAGAGGATTCTATAATCTTGCTTTTCATGTCATGTTTTGATTTTAGACTTCCATCCTGTCCATCTGTAAAGAGGTTTTTTGGCTCTTTAAAAATTCGTAACTTCATCACCGAAGTGTTAAAACAAAAAACCTCCAATCATGGGGCAGAAACACAAAGTATCTGAAAATTCCCTTAAATAAAATATGGCAAGGAACCTGGAACTCTCAGACATTGCTGGTAGAAATGTAAAACAGTACAAACACTTTGAAAGAGAATTTGTTAGTTTCTTACAAAGTTAAAAATATAATTGACCCTGGAACAACATGGGTCTGGAACAGCACACATACACTTATACATGGATTTTTTTCTCATAAATACAGTACTGTATATGCATTTTCTCTTCTTGATTTTAACATTTTCTCTAGTTTTATTGTAAGAATACAGCATATAATATACAAAAATGGGTCAAACTGTTATCAGTAAGGCTTCTGCTCAGCAGACTATCAGCTGTTAATTTTTAGGGAGTGAAGTTGTATGCAGATTTTTGATTACATGATGGATTGGCACCCCTAACCCTCACATTGTTTAAGGGTCAACTATAGTAACCTTTGCAAGTTATTGTTTCACAATTTATTTTGTTTTCATCATCTTTAATCAACAGATGATCATCAGAACAGAACAAGTGATTATGTGGCAGAGCAGTGTAATTAATCAAGGCTGTTACAGAATGTGCTCGAACTATTTCTTAAAAACGCCTTCCCCTAGGAGTACTTTACCTATGAGATATTTTATGTAAGCCACTTGGTAACCACAAAGCAAAAATATAGTAATGAAACATAAAAAACGGGGAGACTGCACCAATCACCATGGAAATCCACTTTCCAAAAGTAGAAACAGGGAAAGGAAACACAGGAGATAAAAACAACTAGAAGGCAAACAACAATAAGATGGTAGGAGTAATTAATAATGGACTGAATTCACCAAAGGGTAGAGTGCCTGGATGAAAAAAAACAAACAAACCTAACTCCACTCTGTCTAAAGGAAATTCATTTTAGCTCTAAAGACATACACAGGCTCAAAGCATAGGAAAAGAGGATATTCCATGCAGGTGGATACCAAAAAACGTGGGTGTAGCCATACTTATGACAGAAAAAATACACTTCAAGCCAAAAACATTAACAAGTGATAAAGAAGTCATTATATAATGATAAAAAAAAAAAGACATCAAGAAGAGAGAATGATCATAAATATATACACCTCCAACATCAAGAGCACCATGATGAAAAGAATTCTAACAGATTTAAATGGAGAAATAAACAATACCTTAATAGGGCACTTTAATACTATTAGAACATAAATCATGCAGACAGAAAATCAAAAAAAATATTGGAATTGAACCAAAACATATTCAAAAACAAAATGATTTAAAGGTCATATATAGAACACTCCATCCAAGAGCAGTATAATACACATTTTTCTTACATACATGAACATTTTCCAGGGCAGATCCTATGACTGGACACAAAACAAATTTCAGCAAACTTTGAAATCTTACCAACTATCTTTTCTGACCACAATGATACCATTGTGGTCAGAATTAGAAATCGGCAAGAGGAAGCTAGAATAATCTACCACTACATGGAAACTAACACACTTCTAAACAATGAGTCAAAAAATAAAAATGAGAATAAATTATATCAAAACACATCAAATATGGTATAGAGCAAAGCAGTCAAGAGGCAAGTTTACAGTATTAAATGCATATATTAAGAAATTACAAAGATCTCAAGCAACCTAACTGTACCTCTAGGAAGTATAAAAAGAACAAGTGTAGAGGTAGCAGAAGGAAGGAAATAAAACCAAAGCAGAAAAAAAATCTTTCAGAAAAAAACTATCTGTACAACTAAGAGCTGGTTCATCAAAAAGATAACACTGACAAAACTTTATTAGCCAGACTTAGAAAAAGACATAAAATTAGAAATGAAAAAGACCATACAACTGGTACTACAAAAATACACAGGATAAGGGACTATTATGAACAACCCTATGCCCGAAATCAGATAACCTAGAAATGGACAAACTTCTAGAAACAACCCACCAAGACCAAATCAAATGCAAAAAGAACATGTGATAGACCCATAATGAGCAAGAGATTGAATCAATAATTTAAAACCTCCCAAGTACAAAAAATAATCTAGGCCCAGATGGCTTCATTGGCAAATTCCAATAAACACTCAAAGAATTAATAACAATCTTTCTCAAACTCTTCCAAAAACTTGAGGTGTAGGGAATACTTCCAAACTGTGCTTAACAGGCCAGCATTATCCTGGCACCAAAGCCAGATAAGAACACAACAAAAAAGAGGTGTCTGGGTGGCTCAGTCAGTTAAGTATTCAACTCTTGATTTCAGCTCAGGTCATGATCTCAGGGCTGTGAGATCGAGCCCTGCACAGACGCTGGGCATAGAGCTGCCTAAGATTCTCTCCCTCTCCCTCGCCCTCCCCCAGCCCCTGCTCACATGCACGCTTTCCCTCTCTAAAAAACAAACAAAACGTAAAAAAAGGAACTACAGGCCAATATCCCTGATAAACATAGATATAAAAATTCTCAACAAAATATGAGCAAACCAAATTCAAGAACACATAAAAGAGATTACACACTGGGGCTAAATGGGATTTTTCCCTGGAATGCAAGGATGGTTCAACATATACAAATCAATACATGTGATACATCACATTAATGTAATGACATGATCATCTGTACATTTGACAGAATGCAACATCCTTTCATGATGAAAACTTTTGGCAGACTGAGTATAGAAGTAACATACCCCAACATAATAAAGGCCATGTACGACAAACCAACAGAGACAAGAACTGAAGGGCACCTTGGTGGCTCAGTTGGTTAAGCGTCTGCCTTCGGCTCAGGTCATGATCCCAGGGTCCTGGGATTGAGCCCCGCATTGGGCTCCTTGCTCAGCGGGGAGCCTGCTTCTTCCTCTCCCACTCCCTGCCGCTCTGCCTACTTGTGTTCTGTCAAATAAATAAATAAAATCTTAAAAAAAAAAACCCAACTGAAAGTGTTCCCTCACATCCAAATCAGGAAGGAAGAAGTCAAACTGTCCCATTTGCAGTTACATGATTTTGTATATGCAAAATCCCAAAGACAAAACCAAAAAACTGCTGGAACTAATCAGTGATTTCAGTAAAGTTGCAGGACACGTGATCAATGTACAGAAATAATTCCTATACACTAAGGATGAAATATCTAAAAAAAAATTATCCCATGCACAGCATCAGAAACAATCTATTTAGGATAAAGTTTAATCAAGGAAATGAAAGATCTGTACAATGAAAACTCTAAGACTTAGATGAAAGAAATTAAAGACACAAACAAATGGAAAGACATCCCGTGTTCATGGATCAAAAGAGTTAGTATTAAAAAGTATAGTACCCAAAGCCATCTACAGATTCAATGCAATCTCCATCAAAATACCAATGGCATTCTTTACAGAAATAGAAAAACAATCCTAAAATTTGTATGGAACCCCAAATAGCCAAAGCAATCTTGAGGGAAAAGAACAATGCTGGAGGTATCCCACTTGCTGATTTCAAACTATACCACAAAGCTAAAGTAATTAAAAGCAGCATGGTGCCAACACTAAAACAGACATACAGGTCGACAGAACAGAGAGCCAAAAACTGAACCCCTGAGTATGTAAGTCAACTAATATAACTAATAACAAGTATAACTAATAACTAACTAATAACTAATAACAAGGGAGCAAAGAGCACCCAATGGGGAAAGGACAATTCAACAGACGGGTGTTGGGAAAACTTATTATGGATAATAAACACAGAGCAATGAAATTAGACTCCTTTTACCACTCACAGAAATTAACTTAAAGCAGATCAAAGACTTAAACATAAGACCTGATACAATAAAACTAGAAGAAAACATGGGGAAGAAGCTCTTCAACAATGATCATAGTAAATGTTTGAGATATGACCCCAAAAGCACACACAAAAGCAAAAAAATCAACAAATGGAATATCAAAGTTAAAAGTTTTTCACACAGCAAAAGAAGTAACAAAATGAAAAAGCAAGCTACAGGAGAAAATATTTGCTAATCATATATCTGATAAAATGTTAATATCCAAGACATATAAAGAACTCCTACAACTGGATACAAAAAAACGAAAGAATCCAAAAAATGGGCAGAACTAAACAGACGTTTTCTAAAGACGTCCATCCACATGGTCAACAGGTACATGAAAAGATGCTCAACTTCAATAATCAGCAGGAAAATGCAAATTAAAACCACAAGGAGGGATATTATATATATATATATAAAAATTTAATAATTTTTATATTTTAAAAATTCTAAATACTAATTCTAAATATATTTAAATATTCTAAAAAACTCATGCTAAAAATTATTTATAATTTTAATAAAAAAAAAATATATATATATATATGTAAAAAACCACAAGCCTGGGTGGCTCAGTCTGCCTTCAGCTCAGGTCACGGTCCTGGGATCGAGTCCCTCATCAGACTCCCTACTCAGTGGGGAGCCTGCTTCTCCCTCTACCTGCAGCTCCCCCTGCTTGTGCACACTTGCTCTCTGACAAATAAATAAAATCTTTAAAAACACAAAAAAACACAAGGAGACAGCACCTTCTATCTATTCAAATGGCTAGCAACAAAAAGACAAGTGCAGCAAGGATGTGGAGAAAAGGGAGCCCTTGTGCACTGTTGGTAAGAATATAAATGGGTTCAGCTACTCTGGATAACAGTATGGAAGTTCCTTAAAAAAATTAAAGAACTATCACATGATCTAGTAATTCTACTTCTGGGTATATATCCAAAGAAAATGAAACCACTAATTCAAAATGATATGTGCGTCCCCGTGTTCACTGCAGCACTATTTACAACAGCCAGAATATGGAAAGAACCTGTGTCCACTGAGAGATGAATGGATAAAAAAATGAGTTATGTATATACACACATACATACACACACACACAAATATTCACTCATGAGAAAAGGATATCCTGTCATTTGTGACATGGATGGACTTAGGGCACATTATATAAGTCAGATAAAGACAAGTGCTATATGCTGTCACTTATATGTGGAATTTAGAAAGGCCAAAGTTGTAGAAACAGAAAATAAAATGGTGGTTAGCTGGGTACAGAGGTTGTGGGGTCAAGAACAGATGTAGTTTAAGGGTACAAATTTGTAAGAGGTAGTTAATATGCCTTAGAAATATAATGCCCAGTACAATGAATAAAAACAACAAATTGTGTTATTAAATTCATCAAACTTGCTAAGAGATTAAAACTTAATTATTCCAACTTCCAAAAATAATTACCAAATATAATAATTATGTGATAGAGGTGCTAATTATTGCTTCAATGGCAACCGTATTACGATATATAAATGTATCAACTTAACATGTTATAGACTTTAACTTTCCTTAAAAGCAGAGGCCTGTGTAGTTGGTCAATCATCATCAGCACAAAGAAGTCACTAAAAAGCGTTTTTGTTAAATGAAATAATTAAGCAAACGGATGGCTACACAATACTGAAGATGCTTACCAACTTTTAGATCTTATTAAAAATGTTAACAAAACTTGTAAATTTCATACCTACCAAACTCAGGACTTTTTGGAGAAAAACTATCAAGAGAGCTAAAACTCAGCTAGTCTCAAGATTATCTGGCAAAACATAATACATGAAAAGTAAATCACCCATGTATGCTAAAGATCTCCCTTTGGAAGAAGGGCCCTATTATTTATAACATAATTTTACATGTGGTTCTTGATTCATTAAATACTCTTAGGGCTCAGGTTTAAAAAAAAGTCTTTCCTTTGTAATTTGATGGAACATCTTCCCTAACTTTTCACAAATGAGAACCCATCCAGTTTCACATAATTGAAAGAAAGAGTTGGTTTGCGTAACACACCAATAATTTTAATGGTTCTTTCACCCTGTTACAGTGACATTATTTGCCTATGTACTCAGCCTTTCAATCATCCATATCTAAGTATACAGAGATGCAGAAAATTGTTCCAAAGTCCAGATGATAGTAAGGCCAACTTACATGCACAAGACTTTACAAGACAAATTCATTGCCATGAGCCTATTACTTTCATTCAGTCCTGCAGACTCCATCCCTAATTCTCAATTGCCCACCTGCCCTTTAAAGATCCTTACCAAGTATGTCAGTGGCTCCACTGAATAAAAAACTGAAAACCCACTATCTTTTCATGATAATTTGGTCATCTGATACTGAGAAAAGACTAATAAGCAAATGGCAGTTATAATTTTAGGTTTTGCATGGTGACTTAGATGTCTTTAGATGACTTAAACTCATGCTAAAGAGTTTAAGGACTTAGGAATCAAAGTTCCTCAATTTAAGATCCAATTTCACCATTTGCTACTTATGTGACCTGAGGCAATGTATGTAGTTTTCCTTTGCCTCCGCTTTTCTATCAGTAAAATAGGAGTAATAGTATATAATCATATAGAGATGTTCTAAAATTAAATGAAAAGCTATTCAAAACACTTGAAGTGTTTGGCAACCTCTAGCTGCCAAACTCTTGAAGAATAAAAAGTTAGCTATAGTTAGGTCTACAGTTTTGAATTACTTGTAATTGATACCTAAATTCCTAAGCCTCACCTGCAAAATTTATATAATCTTCTAACCTAATCACAAGTGAATTATAAAGTCCTGTTATTAGACACTTTTCCTGATGGTTTTAAATTATCTGCCTGAAAAACTGAACTAGAATTCCACCTAACTGAATACATTTCAGTTCTAATATTCCTTATCCTCATACTGGCTTTCTGCTCAGTTAAATTTGTTCCTCCCCTCTGCCTTTTCCTGCTAATAATTTAAGGAGTTTTATGGAGATGGGGGAGTGTCCTGGAAGGAATCCTTAAGGTATCAAAACCAGTCCAAGTTGGCCTCTAATATGAAGTCTGCAGTCTGAGATCAGTCTGTTATTAGAATCTAGCTCTCATTAGTAGGGAGCCTTTTAAAGTTTTACACACAGTTGTAATTCCAAGAAACCCATTAGTTCTAATAAGCCCAATGTAGCAAATGTTTATAATTTGTGGATTTTATTTGGTGACACATATAATCTTTACATTTTCCTCCCCATCTTAAGAATATGCCATGCCTAACTAAATTGTTTAATCACTGAACCGACAGAATCAAGGAAGAGATAGTCTGTGGTGAATTTATGTTGTTTTGTCACCCAGCAGCGTTCTTTCCCCATTCTTCCAGCAAAGAACTTTTCTTTCATACAGGGGATTCAGTATAGGTGGTTTGGGTGGCACATACTGCATATTCAGGGTGTAAGCCTGAACAATCTTTTATTGGACAGTATGTACCCATAATACCTAACCAATGAGAACGACACTTGACATCTGTGGTTTTCTCAATACAACCCTAAGAAAATCACCAGACAAATCCCAAGTGAGGATCATTCTACAAAATACCTGGCCAGTCAGTACTCCTCAAAACTGTTAGGGTTTTGAAGGAAGTCTGAGAAATTGTCAAAACCAAGAGGAGCCCAAGAAGACCTGATGACTAAATGTAATGTGGTGTTCTAGATGGGATCCTGGAACAGAAAAAGACATCTGGTAAAAATTAAGGAAATCTGAATAAAGTATGGACTTTAGTTAATAAAATGTATCAATACTGGTTCATTAATTCTAACAAACGTATCATACTAATGTAAGATGTTAATTATAGGAGAAATTGGATGTGGAATATATGGGAACTGTCTGTACTATCTTCAGTTTTTCTTTAAATCCAAAACTGTACTAAAGCAAAGAGTAAATTTAAAAGAAATTAAGTTAAGAGGAAAAAGACTGCAAGCCTAATCACACTTCCATGCTGCTAGTACAAACTTTATTGTACATCAACATTTTTCTGCAAATTATTGGGCCCCATTCCCAGAGTTTCTGATTTATAGGTCTGAGGTTGGGGACCCAGAATTTACATTTCTAATAAATTCCGAGACGTTGATCCTGCTAGTCTAGAAATGGTATTTTGATAGCCACTGGCCTAGCCCAGAAGATGAAATGATCCCTTGCTATCTGTCCTATATTTACAATATTATCTGTCTTTCCTACGCAGGCATCTTACGTTGCAGGCACTTTAAATTATGTAATTGCTTTAAGCAGGTCTCATACTAATGGGGAAAACAAAGACAAATCTGATGCTGTTTCATTACACATTTTTCTAACATGCAGTTATGAATTCCTATCTGTAAAGCTACATACAGGATACATACCATTATCAAAAAGACAATGGAAACTTGTTTTTGAAACTGAGGATTCTGAAACTTCTTTGGAGGCTGTTGAGAGAAACTAGAGATCTAAGAGTTGTCAAATCACAAATAATGAGTTTGTAATCCAGCTATTATTATAACTAAAACCCCCAGACAAAAGGACTACATATTTTATTTTATAAACTTATTTTCTAACAAAACATACGAAACTAAAAATTTGTTCCTGGTGACCAAACACAGTGTTACCAATTTTCCATGCTATCTGCCAATGTTTTATGGAACCTATTAACTCAACTGACAGACAAAAGCGGCACAGAGTAGTTAAAAGCACAAACGCAAGGCCAGGGTGCTTGAGCTTGAAATCTCTACTCTCTATAAACTCACTAGCTTTGACTTAGACAAGTTATTTTAATCTATGCAATAAATCACTTTCCCTACCTGTAATATACTGATAGAACCTACCTCATAGAGTTATCATTAGGATTAAGTTCACATTCATTAAAATCCTTAGAACAGAGAGTGGCTCATAAGAAGGGCTGTGGATCTTGATATGTACAAGAGCCAATCAATATACCAAGTACTATACTAGAAAATGGAGATACTACAGTTGGCCAAAACACAGTCAGGGTTATTGTCAGTCTATGAGTATAAAGACATTAACAAATCAATCCTACAAATAAAATATGAATATGGAACTGTAAACTGTAATAAGCTTTTGAACAAAAGGATCACACTGTTTTAAAGGCATTAACCCTACTACACTCATCTAGTCTCATTTGTGGAGGGTGACAGGAAAGTACTACAGGTTCACGGATGTTTCCCTCTTCCAGGCTTAATAGTAATCTTATTTCAATTAGCAAAGTCTTAAAGATAATTTAACAATCCAATCATTTGAGCAGTATACCTGCTTGATCAAAGAGAAATAGAAACCAAGTTATTTTTGACACAATTTTTAATCAACATAAAAATGTTTAAGGCTGGAAGTTTTATTTCACTTTAATGGACATTAAAGGTGGCCTACTAAATTAGAAAATTAAGAAAGGTCATTAATTAACATTTAATTAAAACATGCCCTTTAGAGAAACTGTTCTTGAAGGAATTCTTCAAAACTAAGAACTATATAAAAACTTAAAATCAAATAGTAACTGTGCAGAAGAAAAACACTGCAAGCTCAGTACTTCAGAGATAATACTACGTATAAAGCCCCAGGCATCTACACCTAAATAAAAAAGGCAAGTCATGCAACAACTCCAGATGAGTTTAAGTTCTAAGATACTTAGGCAGGAAGGAAGCAATCAGGTAAAAAAATCAACTGCCTATCAACTCAACAATTTAAATAAATGAAAGGAAATATTAACAAAACCTAAAAACAAGCTAGACTTAGCTTGTATTTCAGATCAGAGGCCACAGAATTATCATATAGGCAAAAGAATAAAAATGATACCAAATATGAATGCCTAATCAAAATTAATATGAAAACAAACAAAACCCTGTTAATGTTCTGACAAATTACAAATACCTGGTAGTTATAAAAAAAAAGATTATGTAATCAAGTGCCTTAAAACTGGTAACAGAACTCATAAATGAGCTTTTAAAAATTTATTGTGGGTGTCATGCAGTTTCAGATTGGGGAACGGCTTTTTTTTTAAAAAGCAAGGAGTGGCAGAGCAATACCCCAAAGTCATCTTAAAATATTTTCAACAAGTCTTTAAGGTTTTCTTCACCCTTAAATGGTTAAAGAATTGTCTAAAGAAAACCAAACAAGTTACACTTAATAAGAATTAAAATCTCTAGCATAAAATGATAAAATAGATCATTAGTCCTTTGCCAGTATCTGGTTACAAGAAGTTACATCACTGACCTATATAAACATAGCTCTCTAAGGTAGGTTGATTTCAATTTCTATTTTTAATGGTTTACAAGTTACTGTCTGAAATTATTACAAGAAAACTAGGGTAGGTTTTAAGAACTATCCTTCAAGTGTTCCACTAAAAAAGGATGGTCAAAATCAATGTTCTGCTTTAGGTGTAGTATTGTACCTACTGTACTAATTCTTAGTTTTGTACGTGTTCCTAAGATTTTAATACAAGGCGAAGATTACTATAGAAAATAAGACTTCTCTAAGTACTTTTTTTGCAACTCTTATAAATCTAAAATTATCTCAAGAGGTTAAAAAAAAATAAAAGCTCAACTCTTAGGACCTCACTACCTTTATACTAGCAAAGGTAGTGAACAAGAAAAAATAGTATTTTCTATTTCCCATGTTGAGTTTAAGCTGTCAGATTAGTTACCAAGTGTATAATAAACTTAGTTTTGACTGCTTTGCTGTAGTAAGTACTTTGAATGCTGAGAAAGACAAAGCATATTTCTAGAGAAACAAATTTAACATTTTAAATTTTTTGACAAATAAAGTAACATATTCTACTTAATAATAACTCTGTCCCTTTATGTACGAATCTAAGATAAAAATATTTAGATTTTTATTTGGGCAACAAATCAGAGGATCATAAGAGTAAGAGAGGAAACAGAATGGTCACTAATGTGATCACTAATATAACTATATAAGCTACATCTTTCACACAGGTGCACACACACACACACACACACACACACACACACACAGTCAGTGCTTTGTAACTAACTCTCAGGTGAATAATCCACTTGCTTAAAATAATAGTTCAACTGCATGTAACACATTAAGATACTGCTTAGGGGAAAAAAAGTCTCAAGAAGAAAACATTAAAAAAGGTATATTAATCATTACTTCAAATCAAATCAAGTATCAACCTCTCCCTTAAACAATAAACAAGATTTTATGTCTCCAAATGAACGTACGTCTTTAAATTATAAAAGATAATTTTTAAAAATTTAAATACAATGCCAAGTACTAGAAACTTACATACTCTATTTTGGCCCAATTGTACTAAAATGTTTACATGGCATGTCATTAAAATACCATGTGTCATACAAGCCCAGCTGCCAGATTTTTTATGTCTTTATTTGTAACAGAGCTGAATCATTTAATAATTACTTAACTACCTTTAGTAGTTATTTGCTAAGGATAGCTGAGTGAGACATACTCTTTATTAACCTGTACTTCTAAAACTGTACTTATGCAAATTTTCGTTTTAAGAATAAAAAAAAACACTCAAGGGGCTTGGGAAATAATTATTTTAATCTACATTAGCATAATTCATACCCAAATTTCTTACGTCCTGCCAAAGTTTTGGCCTTCAAAACATTTCTTAATTTTAGTTTTCTTGGTGAGCTCTGCATTGCCTCAAAAAGTAAACTATCTTTAATGGGTTCAATTAGCTTAAACAATCTAAGTCTCTGCTACCTGTATCTAATGAAGTACAATATATAATCAACATTGTATCACCTAGAATTGTCAAGCTGTCCATGAAGGCCTAAAACAAAACTCCAAAAGAATTCAGCTATTTTATTTAACATGTAATAGATATTTCTCATAAACCAAAGCTTAAATATTTAGTTTTTTGATACCATAATGTATTTCCATAAGCCTTTAAATCTATGGTTTTATACATACAGTTTTCCATCAGGGAGGCCAAATATTTTTATATATATATAATATATATAATTATAACACATATATAAATTTCTCTTTACATGTAACTAATTAAAGATTTTAAGGGTGTAGGCTATGAATCAGGTACAATTTAGTTATAACACCATACAAAGACCTTATAAAATAATCAGAAAAGAGATGTTTAACATTATTGCTTAGTCTTAATAAAATGGCAAATTTTAACCAAACTGATACCTCTCTACTCTTATTTATAATGTTTTCTATACATTTAAATCATAGCACTTGGCAAGTAATAAAGGTGCTGATATAATGTTTTAATTTAATTAGCTGTAAACAAATTCCAATTTGTTATTCAATGCATATATTCCCCTTTAACTAGCTACTACACTACCTCAGAATTATTCCTCCTAGAAAAAGTAACCTTCCCGAGGAAAAAACAACGCAGAGCTTCATCTCCTCCTTAAAGATTTTCAAGTATTATAGGAACATAAACTAATGAAAAAACTAATTAAAAATCCGACAATCCATCTTGTTTTACTAATTATGGGATAATAGAAAAGAGATGTGAACAAATGTTTTTTTACCCTTCTCTGCTAAATACACTATACCAAGAAATACTGTAACTGTTTATGAGCTACTTTCTAGCTTTTCAAGTATAGGACACAACTGCAGTCCTGCCAAGTGAGGAGAAATGAATAATCAAACTTAGGTAACTCAAAAAGAAGACGGGAGGCAAGAAAAGATAAAATGACTTTGGCTTTTAAGAACCTACCGTTGACCCTGAACTGCCAGATTCAACAACAGCAAATACAACAACAACAAAAGAGGACAGGAGCAAGCCACCATTTTACCACATAGTAAGAATTCTGAAATAGGCAATAACTTTCTTTCCCTGTCATCTCATTCTGTTGTTTCTTCTTTTTGTTTTTCCTGCTTTCTGGTAGCAGGCAGTTCAAGGCTTGCCCATTGCATAGCTTCAGCTTTTCTCATGTTGATCTCAATCTTTGTTGCAGTCATAGTTACATAACTTCTTGTTACATCAATCACCTGCAACGTAGCAGAGAATGACTCTTTATTAACCTGTTAGCCTCGATGTTGTTTAAGTCTTAGAGGAAAATACTGGTCTTGTCTATGCTAATAATCACAACTCCGAGCTTCTAAGGCCATTTTTACACCCAGATTTAAGTTTTTAGAAGAATTAATGGTAAGTTATATTCCTACTTTGCATCATTGGTTTCTTAAGTATGGTCTTTTTACTGTACAAATTGGGTAAAGTATCAGAAAAAATTCTGGATTGATACTTACACCCCATAATTTCACATTTTGATGAAATTCCTTCTCTCCTTCAAATACAATGTGCACATTTAACTGAAAAACAGAAAGTTAACTGATCAGATCCAACTTGAAGGAACATGATTTAAAGTAATGATTATAAAAATAAGATAGTGATATAAATCATTTAAGCTATTTTAACAAACTTCCAATATTGTGTATTTTTTTTTTGAGGAAACCATTAACAGAAAATTTAACTTGCCATTTCATATGGAGAACAAGGTACTGTATTTGATAAACCTAAGCTACTATAGTATCTCCAGAATGCTTCAGAAATAATTCTATTATGCAGAAATTTTCATTTAAAATAGTTTGACAGTAATTTCAAACATTTTTTCCAAATGGAAAAGATTAAAAAATCTTAAAATCGACCCAAACACAGTATTTATAATACATTAATATAGAGAATAATGTATGAAGACAATTTTTTCTCAAAGATATTTAGTGTACTTACCAATGTACTATTTGCTTCTACTTGGCTAAGTTCTGGAAGTGAATTTTTAGCATATACTGAAATGGTGACCTCACCCCCAGTCTGATGCCAGTCATGTCTACATGGAACAACTTTTTTCCCCTATAAAAGAAAAACCTTATGAATTTACCAAGTGCCACAAAACCTCTCAAAAAAAAGAGGAATCTGAGCCAAATAATTAAAAAAAAAAAATTACCGTGTGCAACTGGGCCCTTAATGTTTTTTTTTTTAAGATTTTATTTATTTGACAGAGAGAGACACAGCGAGAGAGGGAACACAAGCAGGGGGAGTGGGAGAGGGAGAAGGAGAAGCAGGCCTCCCTCGGAGGAGGGAACCCGATGTGGGGCTTGATCCCAGGACCCTGGGATCATGACCTGAGCTGAAGGCAGACGCTTAACGACTGAGCCACCCAGGCACCCCTGGGCCCTTAATGTTTTTAAGGGCAAACAACTTCAAAAATTCCCACCTAATAAAGGTTTAAACAATAAACTATCACAACTATCACAATAAAGATAACCTTTATAGTCTTATGGCTGGAGAACACACTTATTCTTCCATTTGATTTTTTTCTTTTACAGCCATAGCATTAATATACACTGAAAGAACTCCTACTAAATTTTATCCTATTTTAATATTTCTGAAATCCACTAAGCACAGTCATAAAAAGACATTTGCTTAGTGAAATAATCCAGAAAACATCTTAACCTCATGCATAGAAATCTTCCACTTATTTTCTGTAAGTTGGAAATTTACTACAAATTGAAATTTCCAATTTCTACAAATTGGAACTAATTGACTACTTACACCTGTCTGCTATCTGTTAGAGAATAGCTTATTTTCCTCTAATAATAAAATGAAGAAAAAAGTGGTAATTTGTGGAAGTTATGTTTTGGTTATTATTATAGAAATAACTATTACCTACCAGTGGAACATTGCTTTATCAAGGACTATTTAAAAAAGAGACAAATTCTGATTTGTTTTGTAAACTTATGAGAGCAACTTAGTTACATAATGTAGGAAACTGTGAGACACTACTGCTGAAAATGCAGTATTTACATTTTGGTATAATTATGCTAACAGAATTTAAATTACTTACATCACTTACATTTTTTGCCCTTAGCTACTAGCTCAGACACTTAATACTCGATAGATGTATGCACTAAAATATAACAAAACATTATTTCATCAAGGGTTATACTCTGAAAACTTCTGCATATTACAGAAAACATTTTATTTTTTTAAGCTAAAACTTCCAAAATTTTGGTCCCTGGAGAAAATACAGGGAGACTTTATCAAGTCTTTTTGTTAATAAAACATTCGTGCAAGTTTTGTGGCAAATGAATTATAACTTGAAGGACATATTTATAATACCAAAGCATGTTATTAAAAATCAGAAACTATGTTAAAAATCAGAAACTATAGAATACTCAAATGTAGAATGAATCCCTAAAGCAATCTGAAAATTTACAATTATTTTATAAGTTAAAAGACACATATAGTGAAAAGGTTTGTTGTTAGTGGGGTTGTTATTGCCAGTACAGCACATAAAACTAATACATTATAAAATACATTACAATAGCTAAGATGCACTTACTGAGCAATAAATTGCTTGCCTTCTTACAATTTAATGGGATTCTGGACACTTATTTGCATAGCCTATGTCTTTTTAAAAAGCTATCCAGTGAAGCTGGAACCAAAGCTTTTTTGGTTGTTTTGTAAACTACCCCAAAGCAAGCAGAGGCATTCAAGACAATTGGAACAAGTTTGCCATCCTTCTCTTTGGCCGCTAGGTGGAGTGATTTTGCACTGTAAATGGCTGCGTGAAGTTTTAAGCGGCCAGAAGAGAATCCAAAGTCTTAAGTGATTAATAACATCGAAGGAGTAGAAAAATGATTAAAAAAAAAAAAAGTGGGAAGAGCCTATGGAATTACAGAAACACATGCTTCAATTTTGGCAGAGGCTTTAGTATTTCACAAAAACCTGTATTTTGCATCATCATACACAATGGCTACTTGGGATCAAAGAGTGCTCTGGGAGCGTGACTCAATTTTAATTTTTAGGCACATCAAATCTTTACTGTATGAGAGACAGAAAAACTTTTTTTTTTAATTTCTGAAGACAATAATCTTAAATCTTAAAAAAAAAGACAAATATATCCCAATATATTATGAAAATGTTACTTACAGCATCCTTTTTAGTCCACATGTGTTTCCCTGTTGTACAGCCCTCTTGGGCTAAGAATGTATTGAAATCAGAAGTTTTTTTCCTACAACAGCTCCAGTATTTCATCCTTTAAATTATCATAGAAAAACTTCAGAAATAAAATCTTACAACCACTTAAGTCCAAAAGTACAGTGACAGTGTGATTTTAAAAGATAAATGTGTGCAACGTTAGTATTCTACAAAGTGTCTAAGTTACTAAACAGTTAAAACTTTCAGAAGACTAATCGTTTTAAAACCAGAATGGCATTTATTGTAGCAATTTTGGAGCTCCTGAGTAAAGATGCTTAAAACCATCACAAAATTCCAAATTCACTTTTCACTAATAGTTATTTTCACTAATAATTTTCACTACTTTCACTAATAGTTTTTTTCACTAATTCCAGTTTCCTCATAAAGCTCCCAAAAAGTGATACAAACTGGAAGATTTTAACATGGTACTGCATTTCTATAAACCACAGCATAGTATGGAAGAGGGGCTAGATCTCAGTTGAGGGCTGCAGAAAGTGTGGATTTTCTTGGATGACACAATATTCGTGTCTTAGTGCCCCAGGGCCAAAAATTCTAACTGTCCAGCAATGCACAGAACAGTCCTTCAAACTAAATAAGAGTAACGACCCATTGAAAAATAAGGGAATAAGGAAAAACAGGAGGTCTGAATCACAATGGTCACTTCACTGTAATAATTGTTTCAGTTTTCTCATATGTAAAAAGACAAAGCCCACATTCTAGGTTATTCTAAAGATTGTATGACAATGTAAGTAAAATACCTAATAATGCTGCATGGCAAATAATGTTTATAGGCATATTAACTTTTCTAACCTCTACCATGAAGTTTTAATTAGTCATGTATAAGTTACCCTTCATGAAAAATAGGTACTCCAGAATGATATACACAGACTTCTTCTAGACTCTGTGGACCCTGATATGTCTAAAAGAGAAAAAAGAAGAAAAAATTAGCTTCGTATCTCAATGTCATATTTCGTAAACATTTGTAGAACTGGTGACCTCTAAGAACTATGAAAATGCTCAAGAAATAACAATTACCTAGAATATTCATAAATTCACCCCAGGCCATTCCAATAAGGAATGAAAAATGATTCCTTTTTAGATAGGCTTAAGTTTTAGTTCCCTGTGAAAAAGGCAAATAGAAAAGTAGGCAATGGGATCTATTAAGATGCTTTCAGACTTTCAGGTACGAGGTCACAATTCAAGCATATTCAGGTATTTAAATTTATAGGACAATATTGAAACCAAGAGATTAGTATTCTCAATGGAAATACAGTTACAACATGATTTATATGTACAGGAAACTCTGTGTGGGTATTACGAATTAATAAAGCAATTCTGGAAATTCTACAGTGCTGTTGACTTCTTATCCCTAGGAAGGGTAAAATGAGCTGCAGACCTATAAATATATCCAGGGTTTGTCTGGAAGATCCGGGCCCCATTGCTGCTGTAGGTGAAGGCTCTACAGATG
This sequence comes from Callorhinus ursinus, assembly GCF_003265705.2. NCBI lineage: Eukaryota > Metazoa > Chordata > Mammalia > Carnivora > Otariidae > Callorhinus > Callorhinus ursinus. The sequence continues at coordinate 336,305 of NW_027397198.1, read as the reverse complement.
AATTCACAAAAAGTTATGTTAATAAAACACAGATGCAGCCAGTAGTATATTTTTTACTTTGGTATTTATAGCAACCACCTACAAGTACAGAAAATAAAATTCTGTGTATTTACTTTTGGTAAATCCAAAGTACTGCCTGTGTACATCTCCTAAAGAGATTCCATAAGCTCATAAAAATCAGTTATGTTAGATTCTGAATTTATCACTATTGCCCCCTCAACTCCTACTCTTCTTCCTACCTTATTTGATGGCACCATATCCATGTTTTCTATCATGAAATCCTGTCAATTTAGCTTGAAAATATCAGTTTAATTTGCTTACCTTCCTCATGATCACGAGCAGATTTTAGACAATGAGACTATACTAACAGATTCTAATTCTTTTCTCTGCCTTCATTTCTGTATTCTACTCTCTAATTAAAACATGTATCACTCTCTTGGACATCTACCTCACACCTTACACAGTTATCAGTTCCAGGTGGTTTGTACATTTTAAACGTGCCTCTACATATGAGAAAATATTCATGACCTTCAAGTAGGCAAACTTCTTAAAAAGAATACAAGGAATACTAGCCAAACAAAATGGACAAATTGGGTTTCACTAAATTAAACAGCCTCTGTTTATCACAAGTCATTATTAAGACAGTGAAAATGTATAGTGTCTCTCTGGTTAAAAAATAAAAAGAATTCCTAAAATCAGTAAGAAAAAGCCAACTGATAGAAAGAAAAATACGTAACAGATTTCAGACATTTCACAAAAGAGAATATCCAAGTGACCAATAAACATACAGAAAGGTACTCAACCTCATCAGCAGGAATGTGCAAATTAAAATCACAATGGGAACACTACACCAGAATGGCCAAAATATAGAAGACTGATATTACAAAATGTTACCAAGGTGTAGAACAAATGGAATCAGCCTCATATACTGCTGGCAGATGTGTAAATACAACCATCTTCAAAAACTATGAGGAAGTATCTGTTAAAGCTGGACATAGACACACGATCTGGCAATTCCATTTCTAGTCATATACCTAACAGAAATTTATCCACATGTCCCAAAAGTTGGGCACAAAAATGTTCAAAGTAGCACTAAACAAAAAAAGTTAAAGGACAAATAGAAAGGTAAGCTGACTGGCAACATTCACACAGCCGCACATTTTACAATGAAAATGAACAAACTATGGCTACGTGCAACAAAGATAACTCTAACACACATTTCATTAAGCCAAGGAAGACAGGTGGTGCAATACCTGGTCTACGATTCTATTCACATTAAGCTCAAAAATAGGCAAAACCAACCTATCTTGATAGAAAAACATGGTTACTTTTGGGAGGAAATAATAAATGGGAGAAAGTATAAGGAGGGCTCTACTTTGTGAAAATCCCTTGAGCTATAAATTTACTTACATCTATATATTTTTTAATGTTATATTTCAATGAAAAAGATCAAATAATGGCCTAACCTACATCACGTGAGATCTAACTTTTAAGCACTATAAAAGCCTTTAAAGATCTGGTCCCTACTTCTCTCTCTTAATCTCCACATCAACAAATTCTATACATTATTAACTGTTTCTTGTTTGCTGTATACTGCTATCACCTCTGCTTGAGGTACCCTTTCCCTTTTTGCCCATTTACGGAATTGACACTCATGTTTCAAAATCCATCTGAAATTGTTTCTCTCTGATCTTCCTGCACTACCCTCCACCCCAGTACTCAGTCATTCTCTTCTGTCTACTACTTCTACCTTACATACATGTAAATCCATTTCCACTTCCATCCCTAAATAAGCAAGGTGATCTCAAACTTAACACGAGGGAAAATTACAAACCTTGTTCCCCAAATCCTGTTTTTTCCTTCTTGGTTAATGGTGTCACCAGTCACCTAGCTGCTGGAGCCCAAGTCCCCTCCACTTAAAGTTCATTAGCAAGTTCTGCTAATACTTCCAAATAGTATTCATTCTGCATAATTTGTCAGGAGCCAGGCAGGCACCGTTCTAAGCATTTAAGGATACAGCAAAGAACAACAAAAAAAATCTGTCCTTGTAAACCTTACATGAGAGGAGGAAGGGAAGGGAAAATCAGATCATAAGCAAAATACATATGCAAAAGAAGTAGCATGTTATAAGGGGATTAGTGTCCCAGAGAAAAAAGGACAGTTGGGAGTGGAGATGATGAAGGGTATGCAATTTCACACAGAGGGGTAGGAAAAGTCCTCAGATGTTCACGTAGATCCCATATTTAACCACTTCTAAAAAATAAGCTCCAATCCCACTGCCTGCTCTTCCACAATTGCATCCTAGCTGGTTTTCCTTCCTCCAAATCCCCAGTACCCCATTATATTTGCCAGGTTATCAGCCAAAGAGGTTTTCTTAGAACCCCTCCTTAAAACACAGAATGTCTTCCCATTACACACACAAAAAGCCCAAACCCCTCAATGTGCCCTGTAAGGACCACCATAATCTTGTCTACCTCACTTACCCCTACTTTTCATATTTCACACCCAAGACCAAGCCCCACTGACTTTTCTCATAATTTCTTGAAAAGCCAAGCTTTAAAGGCTCTACACACACTGCTCCCCTATCAACTTGGAGGTTTACATAACTCACCTGCTACATTATTTAGATTTCTGATTTAGTGTCACTACTTCCCAAAGGACTTTTCCTGACAGCCTTATTTTTAATAGCTTTATCTCCTTGTTTACTATATTTTCTTTGTATCTACCTAAATTCATAATATTTAATTAACTGTGTGTTATCCTTCTCCCTAAATTAGACTATCAACTCCACAACAGCAGAAATTTTTGCTTCCTTGATACTGTATTTCCAGCCCCCCAAACACTGTCTGGCATACAGTAAATGCTCAGTAAATGCTGACTGAATTAGAATTACTTATTCCATGATTCTGTCAGATATGATGTTCGTCAGAGACAGTCTCTTATCCATGTTCACAGCCCTAGTCCATAGCACACTGACCAATACATAATAGGCACCCAAATGTTTGTTGAACTGCATCAGTAAATTGCACCCTCTTCTTCAAAAATTACAATTCTTCTTCCACGACACAACACAAATTTTATAATATATACCTTTGAACACCCTCCATTTTTACATGAGGTCCCAATCTTAATTTCATCACTGTCCTCTTCTAAAACAAGAAAAGAAAATCAAATTAGAAACATTAAAATACTTTAGTGTCACTCTTAACCGCTTTCATAAAACAAGTATTTGAAAAAATACTAAATCTAAAAAACACTGTTATTTGAGAACAATTTTAAGTTATTGAGTTTTCTACGTGACCTTTCAGGGAATATATTTAAAAAAGCTGTTAAGAAGTCAATTATTGTGATTAAGTTTTGCCCATGTCCCCAAATGATATATGACACATTTCTATTCTATAATGCAATACAATATCGAACATCTTAACCCTATAAAAGAGAAATCATGAAAGGGGTAACTACTTTCCTCCATGGTACTGAGTGTAGGTCAGAATATACTGAATATATTTTATATTACGCACAATGAAACATTTAATAAAGACATTTTAACAAAGACATTATGAATAAACCCCCAATTCATTTTGTGGTATTACTGGTATTTAGAAAACAAAAATAAATTCTTTACTATAATGTGCTACCTTTTCATATTTATATTCAGTGAACCATACTGCAGTGTCTTTTAGATAACTGATTAATAGTACAGAAAAAAAATACAAAATAAAATCTTACCTTTCTTATTTTCTTCATTCCCCGACGATAGTTTAAGTTTATCAAGTGCTTGTTTTAGGGAAGCAGATATTTTTAATTCCAATTTTGTCATTGGTTCATCTGGGCTGGAGAATTTTTAAATTTTATTACCATTATTGATATACCAAATATATATATATATATATATATTTTTTTTTACTAAAAATAAATACACTAAGAATCTATAAAAAGCCAAATGCTTTGTGAATCAAGTTTTTCCTATTAAATAGTATTTTACAAATAACTGCAATATGTATCTATACTTTCAAGTTTTAACAGAAAAATTCTGATATTAAAATATTAAAACTCAGGCACCTGGATGGCTCACTCAGTTAAAGCATCCGACTCTTGATTTTGGATTAGGTCATGATCTCAGGGTTGTGAGATCAAACCCTGAATCAGGCTCCACACTAAGTGTGGAGCCTGTTTGGAATTTTCTCTCTCTCCCTCTGTGCCCTCCATAAACACATACATACATACAAAAATACGTAAGTAAATAAATATATTAAGTCTCAAATAATCATGCTATTGCCAACATGGTAAATTATTAATCAGTAGGTCTAATGGGAAGGAAGTAAAGAATAGGAATCCACATTTGCCAAGAAGGAACCATTAAGTACTTTTACATTCCACACCTAAGCAAAATGCTGAACATACAATTAACAGGCAACAAATATGTACTAAGTGAATCCATATTCCTACTAGTGGAGATAATTCACTTTGTGTGGACACTGGTTATATGCATCCATACATTCAGATAAAATTTTACCATAAGGCAATTTCAGTAGGGTTAAAAATCAATAACAACACCCCCCAACACTTCATAATGGTTAAGTGTTATGTGTACAATTTATTTAAAGCCGTTCAATAAGTATTAAGCATATTAATAAATGCAACAATAAAAACAGAAATCCTAGGTTATTCGTTCCACATCCTTAATGAAAACTATTGTAGGAAGATGTAGGAAGCATTAAGAACAGTACATAAAAACCTATACTCCCATAATCTCTACAATACTACCAAATGAATTTATGGAAAAGTACTTAAATTTCTCACTTAATCAGTAATCCATTATTTAAAGTAACTATTAACTCATACTGCTAATTATAGTAGACACCACTGTAAGACTTAAGAATGAGCCATGCCAAAGTTGTCTTTCCCTCTTAATTTTTTTTGTAACTGGCAAATCAGCCAGCAAGGCATCTGATAAAAGTCTCTCATGATTATGAATAAGGTGGAGATGGAATAAAAATCAGTGTAAGTAGTTTGGTTGAATGAACAAACGTCAAAAAGTCTCTCAGGCTTCTTATATTGGTCCAGTATTATTCAATAAATTTATTTAAGACCAATAAAGAGAAAAAGTCATGAAAACCATTAAGTCCATTATGGGAAAAATATCAACTCGGGGGGCACCTGGGTGGCTCAGATGGTTAAGCATATGCCTTTGGCTCAGATCATGCTCCCAGCTCAGCAGGGAGCCTGCTTCTCCCTCTGCCTCTGCCTCTCCCCCCTGCTTGTGCTCTGTCTCTGTCTCTCTCAAATGAATAAATAAAACCTTAAAAAAAAAAAAAAAATCAACTCGGGCCATATTTGAGACCAAAAACTATCTGTTTTCTAAGTCTTATATTCTGGTTCTAAAACAATACTCAAGTACAAAATGAAGGAGGCCTGGTTTAACAGTGGCAGCCAACATGCATGTGTGAGAATGTAAAACAGAGTTTAGTTGACCAGAAGGTAAGTACAAAGAATCTGGGTAATTCTACTGCATAATGAAAAAAAAGTATTTTAAAAGTACTTTAACAGATCTGCCATCTAAATCAAATAAATAAAAAAGTTTAATAGTAATAATAAAATTATCAGTTTTCAGGTATCTGAAAGTAAAAGGAGTGACTAGGTTTGTTCTAGTGACAAAATATGCACAAATGAAGGAGACAGAATTTGGCTCAATATGAGGAAAAAATATACACTTAGTAAAAATAAAATGGACTAATTTAAAATAAAAGTAAATTCCTCTTCACTAGAATTATTTGAAAGGAAACTAAATATCCTTCTGTCAGGAATGTCCTAGAAAATATTCAAGAAAACAGCAGAGGAATGAAGAGGAAGGTGTCTAAAGTTCTTTTTCAAATCAAACTGATTCTCTGACAACAATCCCTTTCTAGAATTTCACTATGCCACAGTGAAAAAGACATGTCAAGTCACAAAACAGATGGAGTCTTTTCTGCTTTTGACATATTATGATTATATACAAACAAATATGCAATGGAAGTTTACTGTGTACATGCCCTCAAGTTGGAAGGGAGAATAAAAATGGAAGGTATACTTAAGGGAAAATCTAATAGATAAAAAATTGGTGACCTACATAATAGCTATAAATGGTATTACGTAAAATCATAAAATACCAAGAATAAATGCTATTATTCACTTGTTACAAAAATATACAACTGTATAAAGTGTACCTTGGCCTTTTTATTGCTTCTACTGGTTTAGGGGCTTGAATGATGTGCTCCTGAAACTTGGGTTTCAGTTCAGAAAGTTCTTTCTTCTCAGTATTCTTGACTTCAGGCTTGACTGGCTCAGGTGGCTTCTCACTATTATGCCTGCCTTTTGTACAGCCCTGTTAGGGAAGATAAGAGTTATCCTAGCATCTGTTTCACATGCCATGATAGAAAAATTAGTTTTCTTTATTATTAATAAATTCTACTGTTTGCTTTCTCCACACGGACTTATTTTAAGAAACTAAAATCTAAATCTGCAATATTTGTAAATAAGTTCTTATATCTTAATGTATTTTAAAAAAGTCTTTGAATTAGTTCATAAATATCAGCTTATACTATAAACACAGCAAAAATTCTGGAACTCTCACATGGAAGTCTACAAATTATTAACAGAAAACGACCTTGATTTAAGCCCTACTTCTTCTACTTATTAGCTATTTGACCTTGAGCAAGGAAATCTTTTTAAACTTCAGTTTCCTCAAAATGGAGGTAAGGGCACTTACGATATTTTCTGAGAGGATTAAGTAAAATAAGAGTGTTTGTCAAATCTGGCAGGTGAGTCAAACATGCATGGTAACATCTCTGAAATCGCAACTTTAATAGCATGTCATGTCCTTAACAGCTTTTGTTTTCTTTCTTAAGGGTATACAGAATAAATGGTACATCTTGGTAGTATCTTAGATTTGATAAATATCTATTGTTCCTCACTATAAAAATGCCTTAAATAGCTACCTACCACTTCCTTCTTGATGTACTTTAAAGACTACTCATATCAAGGACAAACCTATATTGACAGGTGGCTAATTAATATCGTGAAACTTTTATCTCTAAAACGGATAAATTCCTTATTTTAAAGGCTGTCAACAGAGGTGAACTCCACTTGCAAAGAAAGGCTCTATGTGCAAATTAACAGACCACTCAACAGATGTCCCAAATCAGACTCCTGAAATCTGGAGCTTCCCATTATTTGTACTTTCTCAGGAGATAACCTAGGAAAAAAATTAATACTTACTGCAATGCTTAAAAAATCAGAAAAATCGGTTGTTCTTCTCTTACAGCAAGACCAACCCTATGAAACAGAAAAAAACTGAAAATTGAATTTGCATAGAACCACAGCCCACTAAGAGTCTACTTGAATATACCCTTGAATCTAGCAGTGACTTGCACATATATAGATTTCACAGTTGTGAAGTGTTATAAATGATTCATCAAATCAAGTGAAATGATCTTTAGTTTTTGATTTTAAAAAAAGCTAATTAATCAATGTTAAAGGTGATTTGTGTTGTGACTGATCACAAAAGGAAGTACCTCAAAATAGGGAAATAAAAATCGCTTATTTTTTCAAGACTAGTACTTGATTTTTAGAAGAGAAACATTTTCTAATTTCTAAAAATATCATATATTTTAAAGGATCTGGGGAGTAAGTGAAGTGCTTTACTTTAAAAATCCAGTAAGTCAGAGACATTAATTATAATTCAGCTTCTAAAGAACTCACTTTAGGTGTTCCCCAACAATAAGCATTCTATTTTCAGAACAACATAGATTGATTAGCATAGTAGCCTAAGAATTGTTAGATCTTTGAAGGTTAAATGATCTTTTTAGCGACAAGCATAAAAATACAGAAATTACAATGCTGTGTGTGATTTCTAAGCAAAATATCAAGTGGCTTACCAAAAAATGGCTTTTAGCTGTCATCTGTAATTTCAATGTAGTATAAAGAGTAAGAAAATAAAAATGCAGCAGTTTCAAGACTTGGGATGTTCTAAATTAGACTAAAGGCTAGGATTTGCACATATCCATCTGGGCCTCACTGCTTTTCTCTATACACTATATGAAGAATTTGGTAGTGATTGTTTTCACACTACTTTCTTACAAAATTATTTTAAAGAAAATGTTAAATACGCTATAATTTAAATTTTCCTTTATTTTGAACCTGAATTCTTTTATTCTGAATTGAGACGTGTAGGTGAAAACCTACTATAACCTTAAAATATAGTATTTAGTTAGCATTGATAATACAGTCATCAGAAAAGTTATTCTGTACAAGAAAAAGCTTTATTGTCTTAATCATATATAAAGAATTACAGCAGATATTCTGGGGATACTGGGATACATACATGATACATACTAGTTATTCCCAAATGCCAATCTGGGATCTATGGCAGTCCTCAGTAAAATAAAAAAATGAAAGAGCACCTAGGTGGCTTAGTCAGTTAAGTGTCTGCCTTTGGCTCAGGTCATGACCCCAGGATCCGGGGATCTAGTCCCACATCAGGCTCCATGCTCAACGGGGAGTCACTTCTCCCTCTGCCCACCCCCCCCGGCTTGTGTGCGTGCATGCGGGTCTCTCTCTCTCTCTAATAAAATCTTTTTAAAAAATGAAAGATAAATTTAAGTATGTGAGTATAAGGTTGTCATTTCTTAAGAAGTATTGTCTCTGTCTATGCCACTTCTAATTTGAATACTGAAATGTTCTTTCTTTTATATATGCAATGTTTAACTTCTTATTTGCCAATTAAACCAGCAACAGTAGACATTACACTGAGTTACCTATTTTGTCTGTCTACATATTTGCGGTGTGAAATCCAACAGTCTTAAAAAGTACAGGTCTTTAAGAAATGTTTATAGAGACAATAATAAACAGAATTGGAAAAGAGAAACAAAAATACTTCAGAGTGAAATCCTGAAGATTAATTCAACAGGGTGATGAACAGCTGGGTAGTAAAAAAAAAAAAAAAAAAAAAAAAAAGCAATGGACTGAATCACTATAAAGTTTGTGGTATCATTACTAGCAGCAGCAAAGCTGAAATGCCGGCTATTTTTGGAATAAGAGTTCACTTTAAAAACTGGTTTGCAGGGGCGCCTGGGTGGCTCAGTTGGTTGAGCGACTGCCTTTGGTTCAGGTCATGATCCTGGAGTCCCGGGATCGAGTCCCACAACGGGCTCCCTGCTCAGCAGGGAGTCTGCTTCTCCCTCTGACCCTCTTCCCTCTTGTGCTATCTCTCATTCTCTCTCTCAATAATTAAAATATTTAAAAATAAAAAAAATAAAACCTGGTTTGCAGTCGCAAATAAAATGGAAATAACCTGCAGAAGCCACTAGCACAGAGATGACGTTTAAGGACAGAAATGCATGAACTAATGAGAGAAAACAGGAAGCTAAAGACAAAGGTGAAATACGTCTATGGTCAGGAGATAGAAACATATCATAGGAGAAGAAAGAAAAAGAAAAACATACGTAAGAAAAATAAACATAGAATAAATGGCAATCCAGGAAAGAAAAAATCCCCTCACTCTTCTGCAAAAGTAAATATACCCACAGAACCACAGTTTCCACCCCCCAAAATGTTTGTAAAGCAGCTAAAAAGATGTGAGAAGAGTCATCTCTCAACTTGCCCTATCAAATGGTTGTTCTGTTTTCCTCACTTAGAACCAGACTAACACAAACTTGTTATCTGCTCACACATCTTTATTCACACTTGGCTATCTAAAAGTGAAATACCAAAAAGGGTCCACAACTACTCCTTGGAAGGTATAATTAGAAATTCAAAAGGCATCAACAATACTTAAACATGTAAGACTACTTATGTTCCTAAAAACAAAGTACCAACACCTAAAACCATGGCAGCCACACTGCAACATTTTCTTCTGAGATACACATTAAACAAATAATCAAGTCGAAAAATGGGCAGAAGACATGAACTGACACTTCTCCAAAGAAGACATATAAATGGCTAACAGATACATGAAAAAAATGTTCATCATCATTAGCCATCAGGGAAATTCAAATCAAAACCACAATGAGACACCACCTTACACCAGTTAGAATGGCAAAAAATGGACAAGGCAAGAAACCACAAATGTTGGAGAAGCTGTGGAGAAAGGGGAACCCTCTTACACTGTTGGTGGGTGTGCAAGTTGGTACAGCCACTTTGGAAAACAACGTAAAGTTCCTCAAAAAGTTAAAAATAGAGCTACCCTATGACCCAGCAATTGCACTCCTGGGTATTTACCCCAAAGACACAGATGTAATGAAAAGGGCCATATGCACCCCAGTGTTCATAGCAGCAATGTCCACAATAGCCAAACTGTGGAAAGAGCCAAGATGCCCTTCAACAGACGAACAGATAAAGAAAATGTGGTCCATATATACAATGGAATATTACTCAGCCATCAGAAGGGATGAATACCCAAGTTTTGCATCAACATGGATGGGACTGGAGGAGATTATGCTAAGTGAAAGTCAAGCAGAGAAAGTCAATTATCATACGGTTTCACTTATTTGTGGAACATAAGGAATAAAATGGAGGACATTAGGAGAAGGAAGGGAAAATGAAGGGAGAGAAATTGAAGGGGGAGACAACCATGAGAGACTATGGACTACGGGAAACAAGCTGAGGGTTCTAGAGGGGAGGGGGGTGGGGAGATGAGTTAGCCCAGTGATGGGTATTAAGGAGGGCACGTACTGCATGGAGCACTGGGTGTTATACACAATGAATCATGGAACACTACATCAAAAACTAATGATGTACTGTATGGTGACTAACATAACATAATAAAGGAAAAAGAGATACACATTATCTTTTGAGATAAATGTTACCATATTATCATAAATTGTAAAAGATCAATAAACACACCAAAAAAACCTAGTCAAACAACATTTTATTATTTCTCTAACTCTCCAGAACACCAAGGAAGTACAGGTGGAAAACAGGTGGTGTCTCAGTTTGGCACTCTTTACTGTTTATAACAATCTTTCCTAAAATTCAGAGCCGCTCTTATTATACAGTAGCTGCCTGATAGATTAAGAAACTAGGATTCAATACACTGCTTTCACTTCCCCTCAAGATTAAAAAATGAAGAGTATAGAAAATGAGAGTTGGAGTGGAAATAACATAATTTTATAACTGAGAAAGACCTTAAGATCATCATCTACTGTCTTTGCCTTTAATGGAGTACTTGCTTAAAGCACCCCAAAGCGGTCATTAAGAAAGCAAAAAGTCACAGACTGAGAAAAAAAGATAAGAAAATGAAGATTCAGTATTACATCTCTAAATTTAATGTACGAATATGAAGGGACTGAAATATACCAAGTTCTTACCTTTAAGGCATCATGGAAGACTGGAACACCTGGGTGATATGTGCAAGCATCTGGTCAAAAAGAAAGAAGGGAAAAAATACACTTTATTATGAAGAAAAAAATCATTTTCTTCAGGTATTAACATTTAATCCCTTTTCCAAATGCAGGTAATACTCTGCTTTTCCTTAAAAATTCACAAATGCTAGCGTCTGACGCGTGGCACACAGTGCTTAATACAGTATTGCATTACAATAGCAGTAGTTAAAATTCTAATTCAAGAGTATGATACCTGTAGATAATATGATATACTGCAAGTATAACAAACTGTATTCTATTCCTTTAATCTTTGTAAACTTAAGTTTAGTACCAAAACTTCAAGCTCCACGATTTCATCACCTTCCAATTCTGTTTACAAAAATACTATCAAACTTCTAAAATATCTTTTTAGAGAATCTCTTGGACAATCTGTGGATCAATGCACATAAGAACACATTTTAGAAGGACAGGTTCAAAATTTTAAAAACTGATATTAATATCTAATTGCTAATTTAACTTTCCTAGACAGGTGTCAATAGCTAAATACAAACCTCATTAAATAGATGTTTAAATTCTACGGTCTATTTTCAGGGTTGCCACTGATTGTTACTCTGTATTTCTCTGCCACTCCCCCATTACACCATCAATTTTCACTAACTCTTATGAAAATGAGCTTAATACAGTTTGCAATATGAAGTATTACATTTTAAAAAATTATTTTCTGACTAGACACAACCATGAGCTTAGAAAAAAACTGGTCAGCTCCACATCTGTGCAATTTTCTTATAAGGCTACTTTGCCCCACCTTTTGTTGTCTGTTTAGCTTTAACTGGCCACAACCTCTGATTCCTGGTGTTGCCTTACAATGATTAATTCCTGGTTCTTAAAGAAATCTTCCTACCCCATATTAATAGCTAGTATGGTTTCCTTAGCAACCAGGTGTTACACAGATACTATGTTAGGCTAATAGAGCAAGAAAGTGTCAGGTATTTTCATGGTACAGTAAGTAAACCCATGGAATAAGAAGAAGCTATTAATTAAGGGAAGCAATAGAATTAAGGGCTGAAAAAGGAGATTCAAAGTAGAAATGAATATGCAGAGGGATATGAAGTTGAGAACAGAATTAAAAAGAGAACAAATAGAGTATTTTCAAATATCAAACTTACATATAGTCAGAGGCATAAAATACGTAATGCATAACACACTAAGAGGCATAATCATCATAATGGTCAGTTTGGGCACAATGGTGGTAGGAATGAGTCAGGTCTTAACCCTACAATTAGTAGCAACAAAATTTGAAAATCACTGCTTTCAAATGTAAATAACAAGCAGATGGTTATTTTCCTCTCTAGCCTTTTTCAGGTTTACCAGTTTAGCTCAAAGTTGTATTTTATGGGTAACATTGTAGCAGTTAAGAACCAAGGGCTTGTCATACTGGGTGTGATCCTGGCTCAAATTCTGGCTCTGCCTCTCAGTAGCTGATTCAGTTTCTATATAAATATATACACACACACACACACACACACACACACGAATTATATAAAAAACTGAAGAGGTGTTTTTTTCCAGAATAACTATTTAATATGTGAAAGATACCAACTGTGTCTTCCATAAACATTAAGTTAGCTTGTGTTTCAAACTAAAACCTAGTATCAGCTTAGAAGGAAGATTTTTAATTTTTGTCCATACAAAGGTCAAACCTCTCCCATTCCAAAAAACTTTCTCCTAACCAAGTTCACAATTTACTATTAGCTCTTATTTTCTACTTCCTATCTCCAGTTTCTTAACTTACCATTGAAACAACTTACTTGGAGTTAAGTCTCTAACCTCCATTTTGCTAAAGCAACTAAACTTTCTACCACCTTATTGAAGCTCCCTGCTGAATTTAGTACTGATAACACAATCCTTGAATGTCTAGTCCTCTCACTTTCCCACTTCCCCCAACTCCTACCTCTTTCCTAGGCATTATACCATCACACACACACACACTCGCTGCTGACTTCCAAAAACTGGCTGTATCTCCCTCATAATTTCAGGCTGGTACAGAACATTCTATAAACAAACATATTTACTTTGGGGCATTAATTGTCCTAGGCAACAAAGCCTCAGTCTTTCCATTTAATATTAAAGTAAAATATAGCAGACAGTAAGGCAATTTACTTTTTACATAGGTTACCAAAAGCAAAGGCTTTAAAACCTCTTTTCTTCAATTCTGTCATCCACTGAAATCTCACAATTTTCTCTTTGAGTAACTTCATATTAATATAAAAATGTCAAGGACAGAAACATGAATACTGTACAAAGCCTGAAAGACTGTATTCTACTTTATCCATTGAATCCTGCCAAGTCTTATCATTTTAAATTATGTCACCAATTCAATACCTGTGCACTAAGTAAGTACTTCAGACAACTCAGGGGTGGAAAAGATTTTAAAAGGCACAAATTTTAATTTCCTTCACAATGCAGGAACTATGCTGCTACCATATTGAACCCGGCTTCTCTATAAAATACGTCTAATAATACCTACTTCATAGAAGTGTTGTGAAGATTAAATGAAATGATGTAGTAAGTGATAGATCAATGTCTGGCGTATAGAAAACACAGTAATTGGTAGTTGAATTTGACAAAGTGGTGTCATTTCCCACAATATTCAAGAAACCAACTCCCTTTACTCCATTCACCATTCAAAATTCAAACTGTTCACCTAGTCTAATCACTAACTTTCACTTTACATCCTTAACTGTACACGAAGGAACAATGACTTTATCCGGAAGATGGCACGTTGTTAAAATGGGAGGATCACAGCAAAACTACGCAACATATAAGGTTGCTAAGTAAGACAAGGGTAACAAATGCACCATCCATCCCTCCAGACACATCAAAACTTAGTGTAAAGACAGAGTAATTTTCCTAAACCAGGACACTTAAAAAAAGTAACTTTGTAACAGTTGGGTGGACTGAACACACGAAAAACAAGACTTTCAGAAAAATAAACTTCTATACTAATTCAACGAGCCGAACTTAAACGTTAAAATAACTCGCCCGCTGCCCAACCTTCCCATCCGTCTCCGTCTGCCTCACTCACAGACACGCGCACACCCGCCGCTAAGCGAGTCCTGTAGCACCTGGTTAACTTTTGCTCCCCCAAAGAGACGGGGCGGAGGGGGGCAGGGAAGGGAGAAAGATGTTCTAAATTCCAGGCGAATCGGCGAGTGAGCGGACGACCGGGAAACACGTGGAACCGGAGCGTGGGTCCGTGGGGCTGCGCGGCTGCGGGGAGAGGGTCGGACGCCTCTTACAGAGCGCTCGGGCGGCCGGGCTGCGAGCGCGACCCGGAGGGACCCAGACCAGGGCAGCGCGGCGAAGGCTCGCGGGCGGACCTCGGGACGCCCTTGGGCCCAAGGGCGTCCCCCGGCTGAGGTGGAGAGGGGAGGAAGGGCTAGCGGCGCGTTTCTCTTACCGTCGGAGTTGGTCTCGGGATCGAAGCGCTGCCCGCAGCCCCGGTTGTAGCACAGCAAGGCCATTTTCTTTCCCCACCGTTAAACGTCGGGTCCAAACCCAGCGAAGAGCTAGAGGCTGCCCATACAACCCCAACGCCGCAACCACCGGTCTGACGGCTGAGGCTGCTGCCGGCTTCCGGAAACGGCCGGTTTAGCTTCAGGAACCTTCGCGAATTTTCCGGTTGCGCAGGCGCAGAGCAGATGGGAAGAGGCGGAGGGAGCAGCGGGAGGCCCGGCAGCAGCGGGGCGGCTGTGGGTCGGGCTCCTGAGGCTGGCTGCAAGGCTTGGCGGTGGCGCCGGATATTTGAAGAAGAGAAAACCTAAAAGCAGAAAGCGATGGCATATCCGAGGGACTGACGTGCTGTTTCCAGAATTCGTCACTGGGTAGCTCTTGCAGCCAAGCGGCCGCCCTGCCGGCTGGGCCCCAGCACCGCAGCCTGCGCCTTGCTTTTGAGACTTACTATAATCACGGCATTGTTAGTTCGCCTCTTAGCTGCTCGAGAGGAGGTGCAGAGCCGCACAGTATTTGCGAATCCTCTGCCTAGCGCTTAGTCACTCGGTAGAGTTGAGGAACGGGACGAAATCTCCCTGGGTGGTTATGCCTCCGTTGGTCCTGATCTCTGGAGCGCTGGAGAAATGTAGGCATCGGGAGCAATTGTGATAACTGAGTGATTGAGGCCAAATCACTTTGAAAAATACAAAGCACTTAAAATCAGGGTATCTATAGTATTGATGAAATACAGTGCTACAAATGGTCATTGTTACTCTAAGACCCGGGGGTAAATTGGTGCTGTTTCATGATAGCCTCCGTTTGATCGGTTTGCCGATACTTAATTCTTCAGTCCTGGAAGCGCTAATCACATTTCATCAAGTGCATTATAAACAGCGTGGTAATACACTAACGAGCACACGCTAAGGATACCAGCTGCAACTTGCGTATATCCCAAACTCGGGACATTTGAAATAAAAGCAAACACGTCTTAATAGCAGGTATACTGACAGTCTTAAAGTAGTAATATCAGTAGTTCTTGAAGTAAAAAGCTATACAATGTTTCTAGTGATACCAAGTCTGTCAGTGAGAGAGGGGCTCAAAATCTTCCCACCCCAATAAAAAAGACTTGTCATTTTTCCATATTCCCTTCCTCTTTTTATACCTAGAAGTATTACATTTCTATGTAGTAATCTCAACATGGATATATACAATATATTATTCTTCGTTTAACCTAACTTGAGTATTTCTGTTTCATAATCATTATAAATGAAGTAATATTCTGTTGAATAAATTAGCACTATGACCATTCTTCCTTTAATTTCATGAACTTTATTATACATAAGCTTCAATCGTCAACTTATTGTATGTTGTTTTTCTTATTTTAGATTTACCTCCTGGGTAAGTTTTGATAAGTGGCAGTACTAGAGTAAAGGGCGTAAGCCTTTTAAAATAAATTTAAGATTTTAAGGATAAATATAGCCAGTTGTTTCCAATAGGTGGTACCAATTTTCAGTTTCACCAGCCATGGATTGGAGGAACAGACCATGGAAATTAATCTTACACAATTAGAAATGGATTGATGAAGACGTTTACAAAGTTTAGGTTGTGGTTAAATTCATGGTCTGAATGTCCTACTATCACTGCAGCATTACCAGGATTATTAGTAAACTCTTTCAAATGCTTTTAATGTTTGTCATTTTTTCCAGCTACAGCATTTTATAATCAAATTAATAAATACTTTGGGAGATAATTTGAAAATGCAGAAATACATTAACAAAATAATTCTACCACCCAGCTATAAGTACTGAATCACTAAAATAACTCTTTGATAAATTTATTTCTAGGGTTTTTTTCCCCCCTTGGGCATTATTTATTGGTATGAATGTTAAACAAAACAAAAAAACAGCAACAAAAAACCCCAAAGAATTGGAGTCGTAATGTATATGGAAGTTTATGTTCCTCTTTTGGGTATTTTAATAAACTACAAAATTAGATCATTCTTTTTTTTAAGATTATTTATTTATTTGAGAGTGAGACAGAGATAGAGACAGAGCAGGAGCAGGGAGGAGAGGGAGAAGCAGCCTCCCCTGGTGATGGGTATTAAAGAGGGCATGTTCTGCATGGAGCACTGGGTGTTATACGCAAACAATGAATCATGGAACACTACCTCAAAAACTAATGATGTCATGTATGATGATTAACATAACATAATAAAATAAAATTTAAAAAAGATAACTACTTAAGTAAAAAAAAAAAAGACTGATGAATCACAGACCCGTACCCCTGAAACAAGTAATACATCATATGTTAATAAAATAAAAGGAGGAAGAGAAAACAACAACAACAACAAAAAAGAATTCTGAAGTGTGTTCTACAAGGCTTCTTAGAGGAATTGACTGCCAGCTACTTATTGCAATAATAATGCTGCTCAATAATTTACCTTAGGAGTCAATTTTTCTTCCCTCCCTTGTCTTCCCAGTTTCCCACTCCTCTTCTTTGGCGTAATTTCCTAAAATAAACTATCTCCTAAAATAAACTACAAGCTTTTGTCTCCAGCTCTGCTTTTGGAGAGGACCTAGGCTGAACAAAACTGAAATATGTGCCTTCTTACTGAATTTTTTTTAAGTAAAACTTCAAAAAATGAAATTCATCATATCTCAGAATTTTATTGCCTAAATTCTATTAACAGAAAAAAGAAAAGACAACTTCACAGGCTGTAAGTTTGAAGCTATTGTCAATTAGGAAGAATTGATTTCCTTGTACAATAATTGCTGGCATTTCCATAACATTACATTTCCTTTACTGTCTAAAATGCTGGCTTTTCCAAACAATTTCACCTTTCATTAAACTTTGGCTCTTTAGTTGGTGCATATGGGTGCCAAATGACTTGTTCAGATTTGAATAAGCAAAATTTAAAATGTTGCTGACTCATTTATTTGTAGCCAACTTTTCTGTCATCCTATAAATAAAGAAATAATCACTAGGACTTCCAGTTTCTACAAAATTTTATATGCATGGTCCTGATTTTGGAATATTCTACATTTTTTTTCTAAAGAGAAAGTCCATTTTTGTGATAGTTTCTTGTATATCTTCTTTCCTTCCAAACTATAAACTTATGCAGTTTGTCAAAGTGGATTACAAAGATTGTTTTTAAAGAACATTAAGACATACAAATCCACTTTATATATCCAACTAACATGTAAGATCCTTGAAGGCAGGGATTTTTGTCTCTTTATTCACTATTATATCCTGAATGCTTAAAACAATGACTGACATAAGATAGACACTCAATAAGTATTCGTTGAATAAACTGAAGGAATGAATTTGTATGTGCTTAATAGGAAAAGAAAAGACAATCAAATCAGATTCAAAAGATGGTCAATTACAACCAAATTTTTTCTTTAGCCTGTAGAATTTGGAGAAAAGTGAACAAAAACATAAATATAGAAATTAATTTGCAGATATTTATATTACAATTAACAAAACAATATTTGAAAACATACAAAGTCCATGTAGACTGAAAAGTTAGTTTGCATGAAAGCAGCAGAAGGAAACCTTTAAGTTGGAATCTATTTCTGTCTAAAAAACAGCTTAACTATGGTTAATTATGGACTCAAATCTCCTAAAACTTATGCAGTGTTATAAGATATAAATATTTTGCCACAAGATGGCAGCAAAGATTTATTTTAGAATCACCGGACACAGACCAAATGATGAACATCTTTAAAAGTTACAATGTGTAAGGAAAGTGGGGGATATATTTTTATTATTCCTGGGAGGTAACACTTCATTAGAAAGGTAGTATCATTGGTACCTAGAGTTTCTGTGACTCCCCTCTTTTTTATACTCTCCACTTCAATTTCATTTTCTTTACATACTTCCAGATTAATCTTAAATTACAAATCTGAATGTCACTTAATTAAAAAAAAAGAAAACTTCAATAATTTCCTAAGCTGTATGGAATAAAGAATAATAGTTTTATTTTATTTATTTTTTTAAAGATTTTATTTATTTATTTGACAGAGAGATAAAGAGTACAAGTAGGCAGAGAGGCAGGCAGAGGGAGAGGGAGAAGCA
Organism: Callorhinus ursinus; assembly: GCF_003265705.2. Lineage (NCBI taxonomy): Eukaryota > Metazoa > Chordata > Mammalia > Carnivora > Otariidae > Callorhinus > Callorhinus ursinus. The sequence continues at coordinate 317,376 of NW_027397198.1, read as the reverse complement.
GGCTCCCCGCTAAGCAAGAAGCCTGACCCAAGGCCCTGGGATCATGACCTGAGCCGAAGGCAGCCGCTTAACCGACTAAGCTGCCCAGGCGCCCCAATCTTTTTAGTTTATTCACTCAGCCTATTCAGTAACTATATTCTATGTACAAGTTGCTATGATAGGCACTAGGAGTAGAAACGTGAATAATGCTTGGAGCTTTTCATTTTGGGAATTACAAACATGTAAAGATACAGCTGCCACAAAGCACTTAACTGGAGAAAGTTTGATTTGGGGACTGATGAGGCACAAAAAGGGAAGAAGGTGAGAGATGAGTTTGTGTGTCATCGAGGTCTGGAATTCAGGGAAAATGGGCTTGAGAGAGCAGTTTGAGAATCAACATACAAGTATAATTGAAGGGCATATAAATACAACTGGTGAATTTTTTCATTGAGTTTCCTTTTTAGAAATGTATACATTATAATTACAAAAAATATTTAAGAACAATAGAAATGATTAATGTGAAATTCACCCAGAATTAATGTGAAATTCACCCAGAATATATATATGAATATCTATATATATATAGAGAGAGAGACTTATCTTACACATAAACACAACTTATCTGTGCATATTCCGTATATTTGTCTGTGTATATATAACAGATCATAAATAGGGTCATAAAACACATCCTGTTTTTGTGACTGCAATTCACTTCATAATAAGTCGAGGTGGGGAAGCTAGAGGGAACAGCAAATGAGACTGAAGAAGACTGGCTGCATAAAAGGAAAGGCAAGCTGTATAAGAATCCGGAGAATAGTACCACATATGACAAGAAATGAATCACTTTTAGGAATGGAATAATTTAGTGTCAAGTTCTACAGAATGATTAACTGAGAAGAGAACTAAGAACAATCAGTTGGATTTGGCAATTAGTATCCTGGATGATGACCTCTGCCAGAATAGCTTTAGCCTGACTGCTTTGTGACAATGAGGGATGAGAAGCAAGGAAGGGGTGGCAGTTGTCGTGAACTTTCCCCGTGAGGAGATCCCCTTTAAATGGAAGAGATTAAAGCATAAGTATAATTTGTGAAGAAACAACCTGGTGGACAAAGAAAGGTCTAAAATATAAGACAAATAAGAAATAACTGATAGAACAAGATTCTGGAAATGGTCAGATGTGGTTTAAAACAAAAACTAGGTGAAGTATTTGTTTATACATGAAGAGAGGGGTTTTTTAAGATTTTATTTTTTTAATTTATTTGAGAGAGAGAAAATCTCAAGCAGACTCCACTGAGTGGAGAGCCCCACTTGGGGCTCGATCTCATGACCCTGAGATCATGACCTGAGCCAAAATCAAGAGTCGGACATTTAACTGACTGAGCCACCCGGTGCCCCTGTTTCTGTTTTTGTTTTCCTTTTGAGTATAGTTAATATTTTAAGTGCAGAAGTGGAAGTTCACATTCAAGAATATGTACACTACGGTCTCAGTCCTTTATTGATATACTTCATGTGGCTTATACATGAATCAAACTGAATTATTTCCTCTTGTCCTGCTGGTATTTCCACCCCATGATTTCCTTATTGCTTTGTTTACTTCATTCTCTCTTCTCCAATCTCTTCTTGTTTAAAGCTTATACATTCCTTAAGGTCCAAAACAAATTATACTTCCTGTTGGAGCTATCCTCACCACATGATCTAGTTCAAGTGTGACTTCTCACTGTCTGGAACTTACAAGTTAGTCAGTTATCTCCAAAAACACCACCAGTATAGACAGAATACTGGGGGAAAGCCAGACAAATATAAATGGAGTGCTGGTTAAAGAAGAACCTTCCCTCTACATGATCCTTCATGGTCTGACAACATAAGAGAATGTTACAGGTAGTAGAAGGGGTTCTTTGTTTTAATATGGTATAGTAGTATTAGAAAATATATTCAGTTCTCTTAAAATTTAATTCAATCCACTGCTTTTTCAAAACACAAATTTCACTCCTATTATTAAACATAAAATGTAAATTAAATTTGATTTGCCAATAAGGAAATGTTTATTTAATTTTTGCTTTGTTTCTGTTTGTTTCCAAAAAGTTTGAAAATTTTATTACACTGTTTTCATGAGTTTTTATCAATATATAAGAAGAATAAACCATTGGATATTAATAAAACAATCAAAAACAAATAATGAGAAGAGCCAGGATTTGGAGTAAGATGACCTGACACTGAGTGCAAATGTATGTCACCTCTCTGGTCTACATGCTTTCTTACCTAAAAATAGGTTGTTAGGAGTATCACTTGAAAACACTTTTGTAAAAATGTGTTGTGAACAACAAAGGCTTGTAAAAATATTAGTAAACTTTTTTAGAAGCATTCTTGTAAAAGGATATGGTTTTTATTTAAGAAGATTTATTATTAGTACAGTGTACAATCCTCTATAAGTTTCACAAGTTTTGATGTCCATATTGACACCTTCGCTTCTTATCACTAAGCACAAGTTGACAATTAAGAGTTCCTCAGCAGGGTGGCTCAGTCAATTAAGCGTCTGCCTTTTCAGCTCAGGTCATGATCCCAGGGTCCTGGGATTGAGTCCCACATTGGGCTCCTTGCTTAGCAGGGAGCCTGCATCTCCCTCTACCTGCCTCTCTCAATCTCACTCTCGGTCTCTGACAAAGAAATAAAATCTTAAAAAAAATGTAAGAAGAAAAGAGTTCCTCAGCAGGGGCACCTGGATGTTGCAGCTGGTTAAGCCGCAAACTACTGGTTTCGGCTAGGGTCGTAATCTCAGGCTCAGGGTGGAGTCCACTAGGGACTCTCCCTTTCTCTCCCTCTCCCTCTGCCCATCCCCCCCTCCCGTACTTGTGCTCTCTCTCTCTTTCCCTAATAAATACATAAGTCTTTAAAACAGATTTCCTTAGCAAATGTTTTGTTAAATGAAGTAATAGTGAATAATTGGTCCTATCGTGAGTCCCATTAAAATAATTTATTTTTGGTTTTAAAAATCAGAAAGTCTTAATTACATGTCTTAAATATAGATACAGAATATTTTGATCTATTTTTCACCAATGAGTATTGAACTTTAGATTTTGACCCTAAAATCATTTTGTCTTTTGTTCACGCATATTAAATATTTTATTTTATTATTCTTTTAAAGATTTTTTTGAAGATTTTATTTATTCATTTGATAGAGAGAGAGAGCAGAAGCAGGGGGAGCGGCAGGCAGAGGGAGAGGGAGAGGGAGAAGCAGGCTCCCCGCTGAGCAGAGAGCCTGATGTGGGGCTCAATCCCAGAACCCTGGGATCATGACCTGAGCCAAAGGCAGATGCTTAACCATCTGAGCCACCCAGATGCCCTCATGCATATTAAATAATTTAATCAAAATTATTACAAAACTGATTATTTTTCTGTATGAAAATATCTGGGGGAAAATAAAAAAATATATTTGGGGCACTAGATGCCATTGTATCAGTTTAATCTGTTGATCAATTTTTTCTCCACAGTTCACAGTTTTGCCATTTTCATTTTAAATTTAGTGACATTATTTTCATTAATATGATTTTTTCTTATTAAGTTTTTAACTAACATTGGATCCATTGATTGTTTTTTCCTATATAACATTTCCTATATCATTTATGACTTATGCTACTGGAATTTTCTTTGGTGACCATTATTTCTACCAAATCCAATGTGCTTGCATCAAATTTTACATAGCACAATGTTTCACCAGATAGTTTAAGATCGAGCTAATGTCCAGGGCTGGCTTGTTGTATGGATCAAGTAGAAACATGATGTTTAAGCTACATTTATAGTGTACTTTTTCTTTTCTTAGAGTCTGTAAAATGAGCCAGCTTAAGAGATATCATTTAAGTAGATACTTAAAAATCATATATTTGGTCAATTATCTGTGGTTCTGAATAATATATGCTTAGGCTTTTTTCCATTTCTCTGAATAATTAAGGCAATACAAATTATTTTGTGGGAAATGTTAGTGATAAAATCCTCATGAGTTGGTCATGAGATAATTGAATGAGGAATTCATAAAAATCAAAGCAGAATATGTTTGAGAACTGAAGAGAAACAATATTGTAATACAAGAACAGAAGTTTTAAATAAATATAGTTTCAGGAAAAATGTTCCAATACTAAAATCATGCTATGAAATATCTTCCCATGGGAAGTGTGAACACTTCAGTTATTCAAAACCAGCCTGGGAACAGCATTAAAAAATATACCCTTGGGAGTAATTTTATACAGTGGTTGAGTTGACTAGGAGCCTAATAGGCCTCTACCATATCTACTTGGTATGGCTTAAATAAAATAGCAACTTCTACACAGTATTTGCCATTGGAAAGTAGAAATTAAAAAATAATGTGGCCAGTGCAGGTAACATGATTCTTTTAATAAAATACAGTCACATTTTACTGACCTATCAAATAATAGAAGTAATGATGATTTTCAAAGAATTTTAGAAATAAAAAATGTTATGAAGTGTTGTCAGGCTCTATAATATATTTTTATTCACCCATATTACTTCTCTGGAAAAACAATTCTATAAGCTGAGAAGTGGAAAAGCAAGGGGGCTAATATAAAGAAAAGGAAAAAAATAAATAAGAAGGAAGCAGAAAACATCTGCTAGGAACTTTAAGGACATCAGACTTTAATGGAACCTGTTCAGAATATATTTGTATTTATAGTAAAATAAAAAAAGAAATACAGATTTTTCAGTTTCAAATGTGTTAAGAAGTAAATAATTACTCTGTTTTTATGAATACTAATCTTTTACCGGTAGCATTGCCATTTTCAAGATCTAATGTAAAGAATACTTCATTGGTTAAACTTTTGAGTATCTGTTTCATAATGTTTCAGTTCATTTTTCATCATTGGAAATAAGTAAATATGTCTGAAACTAGCTATGCGAACTGTAAGTCCAGAAGTTAAGAGCAGTTTGATCAACATATATTTCCATAATATATTCCATATTTATTAAAAACTGACAGTCCAAGGCTCTTTAAAAACAGCAAAAGTGAACAAAATAATGTCTAAATATATGCATGTTTAAACTTGTCTATCTAAATATGATTTCATACTTTTTAATAATTGCTGAAAACATGGGATCATTCTGTTCTTTTACATTCATTAAAATACGACAACAAGAACACTTCAGTGCTTACCCTGTTCCAGCTCTTTCCATTAAATAATTCTCACAAGAACTGAGATGGGTACTTTATTATTCCAAGTTTTCAGATTAGGAAAATGAGGCATAAAAGAGTTAATTACTACCCTAAGTTATCACAGCTTGTAGGTTGCAAAGACTTAATTCAAACCCAGCCATTCTAAATCCAGAGCTCATATAATGGGGCTCTGTCTAAAGCATTTAAAATAAGTTTACTTTATAGTATTTGGGCGTTACATAATTAACACAACAAAGTACTAATATACCTTGTAGTAGTTGTGTAATTAATTGCTATTACCTTCTCAGTTAGTGTTCTCTTGTAGCTAAAGTTAAATCTTACTTTCCCTTCTAAGTGCCTAATACAATGTCATTATATAATTCTGTGGATGCCTGATGCATATTTGTTAAGTTATATATTAAAGTTTCACAGAGGAAGTTGCTCAGAAAAAGGAGAGGGGGCAATATTTGAAAGCTACTTTTATTCTATAGAGGAAGTTTTTTAAAAACATTTAAACGGGGCCTTCAGGTGGCTCAGTCGGTTGAGCATCCAATTCTTGGTTTTGGCTCAGGTCATGATCTCAGGGTCATGAGATTGAGCCTGAATGCCTCCAGCTCCAAGCCCCAAGGACTCCAGCTCTATGCTCAGCAGGGGCGTCTGTTATTCTCTCTCTCCTCTCCTTCTGCCGGTCCCCACACTTGTGCACATGCTCTCTCTCTCTCTCTAAAATAAATAAGTGAATCTTTAAATAAATTTTAAATAAATTCTAATTTTGTGATGATTGAAGATTCACATGCAGTTGTAAAAAGATAATACTGAGGGATCCCATGAACCCTTTATATGGTTTCTCCTCACATGGTGATATTTTGTAAAACTATAATACAGATACCATGATGAGGAAATTGAGGAAATTGAGATTGATACAACCAATTCATCTTTTTCAATTTCCCCAGTTTTACCTGTACTACTTGCCTGTGTTCATCTGTGTGTGTGTATTTAGTTGTATGCAATTTTGTCACATGTATCAATTCATGTAACTGCCATCGCAATCAAGATACAAAACAATTCCATCACTACCAGAGTGCCTATTGTACCATTTTTTTTTTTTGAGAGAGAGAGGGAGGGGGGAGGGGCAGAGGGAGAGAAAAAATCTTTATCACAACCCTGGGATCATGACCTGAGCCAAAATCAAGAGTCGGATGCTTAACCAACTGAGTGACCCAGGTGTCCCCCTACTGTACCCTTTCAAACGCCCTCTGGTTCCTCCACCATCCATAATCCTTAACAACCACTAATGTGGTCTCTACACTTTTGCCATTTCCACAATGTTGTGAGAGGAATTTTATAGCATGAAATCTTTTAGGATTTTTTTTTTCATTCAGCATAATTCTCTGGCGACTTAGCCAAATTGTTGTACATATCAATACTTCATTGCTTTTTATTGATGGGTAGTATTCCATGGTACATATGTGCCACAGTTTGTTTAACCTTTCACCCGCTGGAGCACATCTGGGTTGTTTTCAGTTTTTAGCTGTTACAGGTAAAGCTGCTAGGAACATCTGTCTGTAGGTTTTTGCATGAACACAAGTATTCATTTCTTTGGGATAAATGTCCATGAGTGCAACGGCTGGGTCAAATAGTAGGTATGTGTTAACTTATAAGAAAATGGCCAAACTCTTCCATGGTAGCTGTACTATTTCACATTCCCATAGTGATGTAGGAGTGATCCAGTTTCTCTGTATGCTTGTCAGCATTTGGTATTGTCACTATTTTTAATTTTAGCCATCTGATAGATATGTAGTAAGATCTCACTGTAGTTTTAATTTTCATTTCTCTAATGGCAAATTACGTTGAACATTTTTTTACATGCCATCAGTCTATCCTCTTTGGTGATATATAGATGGCACATTTTATTTTATCCCTTGGTGACATGTCCATTAGTCTTTGTCTATATTCTAGCTGGATTATTCTTTAAAGTTGAGTTTTGCAATTTGTTTATATAATCCAGATACTTATTCTTTGTCTTTTTTATAGTCTAGATACTAGTCCTCTGTGTGGTTTGCAAATATTTTCTCCCAGACTGTAGTTCATCTTATAAATCTCTTAACAGAATCTTCTGTAGGACAAAAGTTTTTAATTTTGTTGAGGTCCAATTTATCAATTTTTCTTTTATGGATTGTGTTTTGTTTCTCTTTAAGTTTCCCAAAGGTACTTATAAAATTTAATTAAGTTGTTTATATAAATGTGAATTTTTTTCAATAAATAAGAAGGATAAAATTAAGGAGTATTATAAAAGGCAGTTGGATATTAATATAATAATCATAAACACAAACTGGGTATTGAGTTTATAAGGCAGTTCTTAGATTTAGGTTTAAGATGGTCTTCAGATAATCTAGAATATACTTACACTAAATATCTTAACATATAAATTAAATCATAGTTAAAAAAATCTTATAGACAATAACCACATAAATATGTCCACAAAACATCATTTAGGAAATGCTGATCTTGAATTTTTCTATTTAAAAGCTGGCAGCATGGTCTTGTGAAAATTATATCTGCCTAAACATATCTATAGACTTTTGACTTTTGAAAAAATGGGTATATATAATTTATCTACAGTATTGCTTTGGTATAATTATTTTATTCTGAAGGATTCACACAGAATCTTTATCATCCACAATCTGAATTCTAGTTAATACTATAATGTTCTTCTAAGATATTTTGTGTTATTTTTTCACAGGTGTTCACTGCATACCTACTGCATGCTAATATTGGAAGTGAAAATAAAATTAAGGCTTGGTCCTTGTCCTGGAGCAATTTCTTAACCAGTTGAAGAAAGAAAACTCACTTTAAATTTGTAATATCAGTATCAAAAGCTTTTTTCCAGTTCTATTCTAGGTTTTTTATTTGTATTATATCATTTGTTCATACAAAAAATTTATAAGGTAGATTCTATTATTTTCCCTCTTTTACAGAAGTAACTAAAGGACAGAGACTGTAACTTGCCCAAGATCCCACAGTTAAAAAGGGCAAAATTACCATTGAAACTAGGCAATCTGACTCAATAGTCTGTGCCTTTTGTCTTTCCTCAGTATTGTTTCTTTAGAAGGGAAATAATATGAGGTTGGCTGATCAGGGCCAAACTTTGTGTCAGTTGATTCCACAGGTTATATTTTACCACCTCATACCGCTTTGTCAATCCAATCAGTAGATTAACACAATCATTTTTGGAAATTATGGAAATTTGGAATTATTTGGTCATTACGGTAGCCAAATTTGATTACATAGGTAGGAAAACTCCTACTGTGTAAACATCTTTAACTTAATTTTGAGAATCTCTTTCAGAATGGCTGTCCCTTTTTTGGACTCTCTTTGTTGGACTGGTAAAGGTACTGCATTTACTGGGGAGGTTTTATTTATTGACTAGCCATATTGAAACATAAAAAGAATCAGGAGAACAATGTATTATGATCAAATAAGCCTACTAGAGTTGAAAATTATTTGGCTTATACTGATGTATTTTAAAGGGTGTTTCTGTACTCAAGTCAAATTTTTGATTGTTGATTCTTTTAACATACATGAATTAGTCCAATCAGGGATAAAAGTCATTTTTTTTGTTAGTAACTTCAGTAATAATTATTAACAGGACTTGATGAAATGTTTTTTCAGTAACTGCACTTTTACTATTGACTAAAACATTCCAAATATAAAATTCAGTTAACCCTTTTTCAGAGATGACTCAATAATTTGGACTCTTTCTTCCACTAAGTTTAAGCCGTTTAATTAAGAGCATCTCACTATAATTTTATAATTGCTTGTCCCCATACAACTAAACAATGAAAACCAAAATGTATACTAACTCTTTGTTATTTTATTAATTAATTTAATCGGCAAATTTTAGTGAGGGATGCTTTTATTTGATTCAGAGATAGATAGTCTCCATATTTTAACATTTTGAAATTGAGGTACATTGTATAATCCATGTTGAATTTTTTTTAAGGTAACATCATTTATTATTGGTTTGTGGTGTTGCCATTTTCATTATACTGTTGTGTTGTTTGTTTTTTTTTAGTATAATCGATACACAATGTTACATTAGTCTCAGGTGTACAACTTAGTGATTTGACAAGTTTAAACATGCTATAATCGCCACAAGTATAGCTACCATCTGTCCCATTACCTCACTATTACAATATCATTTATTGTATTCCTTATACTCTGCTTTTTATTCCCCTGACTTACTCTTTCCAAAACTGGAGAACTGTATCGCCCTCTCCCCTTCACTGATGTTGCCCACCCCAACCCCTACCCTTGGCAACATCAGCTTGTTCTCTGTATTTATAGTCCTGATTCTGCTTTTTGTTTATTCATTTTTTTAAGATTCCATTTATTAGTAGAAACATATGGTATTTGTCTTTCTCATTCTGACTTATTTCACTTAGCATAATACCCTCTACATCCATCCATGTTGTCTCAAATGGCATGATCTCAGCCTTTTTTGTGGTGGTGTAATGTTCCACGGTGTATATATACCATATTTTCCTATCCATTCATCTATTGATGGACACTTAGGTTGCTCCCATGTCTTGGCTATTGTAAATAATGCTGCAGTAAAGATAGGGGTGCATATATCCTTTCGAGTTAGTGTTTTCGTTTTCCTTGGGTAAATACCCAACAGTGGAATTACTGGATCCTGTAGAATTTTTATTTTAAATTTTTTGTGGAACCGCCATACTGTTTTCCACAGTGGGTGTACATTCCCACCAACAGTGCACAAGGGTTCCTTTTTCTCCATATCCTTGCCAACACTGGTTGCTTCTTGTCTTCTTGATCTTAGCCATTCTAACAGGCATGAGGTGATAATTCCATTGTGGTTTTGATTTGCATTTCCCTGATCATGAATGATATTGAGCATCTTTTCATGTGTCTGTTGGCCATCTGGATGCCTTATTTTTCTGGTCCTCTGGCCAGTTTTTAACCATAATCCTCGCTGAATCCCAAAACTTTGGTAAAGCAGTAAGTTGTCACATGGTCCTCCCTGCTTGTGAACATAACTATGTGTAGGTGAATATTTATCTAATTATCAGTTCAGCTAGGTTACTTGCAAATCGGTAACCAAATAGAAAATTTATTTTTATTTAATTTGGAACCATAATTGCAGCCCAAAATTCATAAAAATTATTACATTGGGATGCAACACTGAGTTGAAAAGACAGAAGAGCATAACATGGATCTGCAAGATGAAAATTTATAAACTGAGCAAATATTTGTTACTAGGGCATTATCTGCACATTTCAAAAGCATCAACCAAGTGATTTATAGTACCTAATTAGAGAAAAATACACAAGAATATAAAGATGAGTTTCATTTTCTCATTGAGACATTGGTAAAAGGATTTCTGGTCACACTCCAGACAATGCAATTAAAGATAGGAGAAATTGCCAAATCTCTTGGAAAAGAACAAAAGCTAGGAAAGGTTGGTGTGATGATTCATATATCACGAAAATCTATGCCTCAGATACCGAGCATGTAACTTTCAAAGGCTTCCAGCTGACTTCCAAGAGAAGCTGTTAACTTCCAGAGATACATAAGTCTTATAGGGAGAAAAGGAAACCTTGAATTTAACTAAATAGGAAATGCAGATGAAATCTTGACATTCTTTGATATGCCAAAAATTATACAGTCAGTCCTAAATGTGCTAAAGCAGTCAGGATCATGAGCATAGACTATAAAAAGCAGTAGTTCTCTGTTATGTAACTGCATATGCCTGGAAGTGATTCAGGAGAAGATTTGGATTCCGAATTATTAAGGACATTTGTATATTCTCCAGGGGAAGGAAGTCTTATTACATAGCTAATGTCCAGAGGCCTCTAGCCTATAAATAGGACATCTCACTTGTCTCCTAAATACAGATGGTAATTCCAACAATGAGAGCAAGAACTAGAGCAAGAACTAAAGGAGGAGTGAGAGAGAGATGCTGAGAAGAGAGAAATGAATAGATGGCCTTCAATATTTCAGAGTCCGACACAGGAGACAGCAAAAAGACACTGAATGAAGGTAAGCAGAGAGAAGGAAGGAAAACCAGTGGAATGTGGTAACCTAGGAGGCCAGGAAAAATTTGTCTTTCAAGAAGGAGGGAGTGGCCAACCATTAAATGCTGCTGAAATATTGAATAGGGTGAGGCTGAAACATGTCCACTGAATTTAGTTGCTGGTAATTAGTGGAAACTTAAGGAAAGTGGTTTTCATGGAGTAGTGGGGCAGAAGAGAAGTTAGATTGGTCTGAGAAGTTAATGGTACACAAAAGTGGAGACTAAAAGTTATTTAACTTTTCTTGTATGTCTAAGTGTGTAGAAGATATGAGAAGGAGTACTTGGGGGTGAAAACTTGTTAAAAATTTTAGATGAAAGAATTCCAATATAAAGTTATAGGGGAATAGAATAATTCACTGTGGTTCAAACTGCAAATTATGACTCATTAGTGTGTTTTAACATTAATTTAGTGAGTGGGGACCAGCATTAAAGAAAAGAAAAAAAGGAAAAGAAAAGAAGAAAAAAATATCAGTGTATCATTCACCATAAGGTAATCTTAAGAAATTTTGTTCTGGTTATTTGTATAAATTGTCCTCTGCAATCCACAATAAGATATGTTTTGTATGTTTATACAAGATACTTATATCTGGTGTATATATTATCTATGACACATACAGTATATATATGTATTGGGTTGCAATGTAATATATATTTCTTATTGTGGGTTACAGCAAAACTTGTGAGTCACAGAGGGTCTGAAAGCTAAAGCATTAAATGTTAGCATATTTTCTGGAGAATGTGAGAGGGATGGGACACAGATAACATGTAGACATACTGGCCTTCAAAGAGGAGAAACATGTACTTTTTTATATCAGGAAAGCAGGAGGAGAAGATTGGTCCAAATGCAGGTTAATGATATATTTGGCAGCAAAATGTTGGAAGGAATTCCTTTCTGATGGTTTCAATCACTTTAGTGAAGTACAATGTAATCATCTGATGAGAGTAAAGAGTATACAAAGGGTATCATGCTTTGTAAATAATGGATAAAACGCGAAATATTTGTTATCAAAATTAGGTCAAGATTATTAGAGAATTATATTAAGATTGTGGGTAGGTGAGGTTATTTATTGAATTCATAGGAATACCAATCCCCTTAAAGAGTGTTCAGGAACCTGAGTGTAGACACAGACACAGGTAATAAAAATTGTTGGGTTTAGGGTTTGGGTTTTTCTCATTGGAGACTTTGAAAGAACAAATGGACAAGGGAGGTTAGTGTACTGGTACCAAAATAACTGAAATGAAAGGTTGTAGAATAAATCAAAAGTATAAGGAGTTCCATATTTTGGAAAAAAAAAAGTGAAAAGGTAAGTGGAGCTGAAGGCTCAAACACTGTGAGAGTGAACAGTGAGAATTGGGGTTCCTGAACAAGCACATGGAATTTTCACCAGAGAGTAAAATGTCTGCGATTTTGGAAGTGGAAATTTTTTTCAGTGACATGTTATAGGGGATTGGTGGGAGATGATGTGAAATATACTGGTAATGATAAGGAAGTCAGGGAGCCATTAGAATATGATGTTGGGTAGATTGTCCATGTGGACGTTGAAATTTCCGAGATGATGGCAGGAACTGAAGAGGAAAGGGATCCCCTGGGCTAGGTACCAAAATTTTTAGTGGATGAGATGAATTGGCCAGGAGCTTGGTGGATGAGATAACAAGGAATGGGAGTTTTTGGAAGTGTATGGAAGAGCTTTTGTGGAACAAGACAAAAATGAGAACTCAAGCTCTAATTACTTCAAGTGTCTCATAACTGCATTGACTTCATTTTAGAAAAGCTCTCCATCCCAGGGAAAGATCGTTTCTCTTTTCCAATTTTTATGCTCTAGTAAAAGTCTAAGGTAGGGCTCTCATGAACCTGGCCTGGGTCCTATGGGCATCCCAGAACTAGGTGCTGGACCAGAGGGAGACACTGCTCTCATTTTTCAAAAGCAGCTATGTGAAATTCTGGTTCAAGTGGGGCAGCCCCACCCAATCCACAGGGACAGAGAGATGGGAAAGATCATTCCCTAAAGGAACATCAAAGCACTATTTCCAAGAGATGTAACGGATGTTGGGAAGGAGAAATAATGTATGTCTACCTCTCCCACTGTTGCCTTCCTACAATACGTTCTCCATGTGTCGGATCATATGCTTATTTTGAAAACACAGGTTATCTTATTTCCATACCTTTTAAAACTATTTATTCACCGTTACCTCTTTTTTGCATATGATTCTTGCAACCTCTAAAAATGAGTTGCTATTTCCTACCTTCCCAAATGGAACAAAAATTCCAGAGGAGCTTTTTTTCACCACAAACTCAAAACTTCCCACAATCTCTCTGGGTCAATACAGTCTGAATCACCGAATCCTTAAGGGCTATCTCTGCCACTGATCATTTTCTTTTTTTTTTTTTTTAAGATTTTATTTATTGCCACTGATCATTTTCTATATTTACTTACACATCCCTGGATACCTGCCGTGCTGCATTGGCTACTATGATATCTAATAGCTCCTGCCACTAATGCTCCATAATGCTTATTCTATATCAGCATTAACAAAGTTCTTTAATTACTCAAATATTTTCCTATGTTTAAAAAATACCTTTATTTATAAATATATGTTACTCTTCTCTCTCCCTTCCTGCAATATTACATTACATTCCCTCCTGCAAGGAAATATATCTAATTTTATCCATTTTAAAATCAATATATCCTCCAGTTACTGTGTCATATAAGCTTTATTTTTCTGGTTTCTTTACATTTTCAATCCCTTGCAAGGTCTGAATAGGTTATATTTAGAGTCTAGGCCATAACTCATGAAAATGTAAGATGAAGTGATAGCATAGTTTTTAAAATACCAAATAGAAGGATCAGAATACAGATGTTTCCATTTGTACCATGGAATAAAATTAACTAAGAAACACATAAACTAGCAGTATTCAATGTACGGATAATATTTATCTACAAATATGTCAAGAAGAAGAGGCTAGAGATATATTTTTTACTAGACTGAACAGCAAGATCATAATCATATAAGGTTATGCCCATTCCCTTTTTCAGGCATACGACTTTATCACATACTTTTGGCATATAGAGCACATGATTTTTGTTGTGTGATAATACAATTATTAGTAAAGATTGAGCAATCAAATGTTTTTGAATGAGGATTAAATAAATTATCTAGCATTCAAAATGTTTAATGATAAATCAGAATATTAAATTGGTTTTTTAGAAGTGAATTATGTATTAATTTATAGTTTTTTGACTTAAAATTTAATGTGAAAGCTATTACAATGTAAAATTTAGCATTATCATTAACATTTGTATGATCTGCATTCTTCAGCTGGAAATCAAATTGTTGTCAGGGGCTTTGCAACAGACATGTGGAATCAAGTCCAGTGGCAAGGCTGTGGAAGGATCAATAACCAGTATTCTCAACAAGGTACCAAGAATTATTACAGGTATGGAATCAGATACAGGAATCAAGGGAACAGACAGGTATTGTGGGAGGAAAAGGGTGTTCAGCTTCACAGATATTGAAAATGTCTTTTAAATGATACATTTTGCCAGACATTTTGTCTTTTAAGCACCTTTCCACTCCTTTCAAAAACAGTCATATAATTGTTAGGAGGCAAGTCACCTATTTGCCTTACATGGATCCTTATATCCTTTCATAGATCTGTGTTTAGGATGTTTCAGATCTTATCAATAACAGTACTACTGGGCCATCCATTGGTGATTTTCAGGGATCTTCAAGAGAAAATAATACAGTTTAAAAAAATTAACAGACTTTAATTTTTTTTCAGACTTTAATTTTTAGAGCAGTTTTAGGACTACAGAAAAACTGAGCAGTAAGTAGAGTTCTCATATACCTCCTCTCCTCCTGCAGAATTTCTCCCATTGTTTTTCATTTTTTTTTAATGCTTCCTTGATTGTTGTACCAGAGAACTGGCAGAATTCAAATATGACCTCCATAAATAAAATTTATTCTAAGCATCTCTAGATGTACAAACTTTAGTGTAATGATTAAAAGTATGGTCTTTAATATCAAATAGCTGCATTTGTGGTCAAATCCTGTTTCTTTTTTTTTGAAAGATTTTATTTATTCATTTTAGAGACACTGGGAGAGAGAGAAAGAGAGAGAAAGAACATGAGTGAGGGGGAGGGACAGAAGGAAAGGGAGAAGCAGGCTCCCCGCTGAGCAGGGAGCCTGATATGGGGCTCAATCCCAGGACCTGGAGATCAGGACCTGAGCTGAAGGCAGATGCTTAACCATCTGAGTCACCCAGGCGGCCTCAAATCCTGTTTTTGTTGCTTGCTAGCTATGGGACCTTGAGCAAATTTGTTAACTCTTTTGTGCCTTAATTCTATTGTCTGTAATGTAGAAATAATAATATCTACCTCATGAAGTTGATGTGGGGATTAAATTAGATTGTGTAAATATAGCATTGATATAACATCTATCATAATAAAGAGTAGGTGCTATTATTTTTATTACAAATGAATAAATATCACTTTTTTATAGCAATGGTATGGAATTTGAGAAACATCCAAGGAAAAATTTAAGGATACTTAATTTGGGCAGAAAGGTAAAGTACAAAAGGAAAACCCTGGGCTTTGGAGTGAAACTATTCGAATCTCATTATTACTACATAAAGTATTACTCAGTATTACTACTGAGTAATTACTACAAAAACCTGGGTGTCTCTGGACAAGTAGTTTAAATTACCTGATCCTCAGGGACACGTGGGTGGCTCAGTTGGTTAAGCATCTGCCTTCAGCTCAGGTCATGATCTCCAGGTCCTAGGATCAAGCCCCATGTCAGGCTCCCTGCTCAGTGAGGAGTCTGCTTGTCCCTCTCCCCCTCCCCCTGCTCCTGTGCTCTCTCTCTCAAATAAATAAATAAAATCTTTAAAAAAATAAATAAAATAAGTAAATTACCTGATCCTCTGTCTTCAACTTAAAAATGGAAATATTGTTACTTACTTATATTTTGTCTTGAGAATTAAATGAGATAATATATGTTCCGAAATGTATTTAACATAATTGGCCAAAGTGTATGATTGTATTTCTAGAAGGAACATGCATATGCACAGTAACCTTTTCTGATTGTGTGAGACGATAAAATATAAATATGGTAACAGTGAGCTATTTGATAGAAATTTTTTGGATGTTCAACACAGTTTTTGACAAATTTCTATACCAAAAGTTACCTAAGTAGAAAGTTCTTAACAGATTTCTAATTATGATTTAGCATAAATGACTTTACTAAGATCTTATAGGTAAATAGAAATAGCCATGTCTCTGCACAGTTGTTTTGTCATACACCCTCACCCTTTTACTCTAAATTCAGATGGCTCCACAGTTCTCAACTATGTGATCTTGGGTTAGTTACCTATCTTTCTACATTTTTATAATTCAGCTATGAAATATTTATTATGACAGCACACTTAATAAGATGATTATATATAAAAGACATGTGTGTGTGCATGTGTGTGTGTGCATGTGTGTGTGCGTGTATGTGTACATACATATGAAACTCTGGCCTGACTCCTGAAAGGCAAACAAGTTAACGACCAAACAAAGTATAGAACTTAGTTGGGAGTAAAGAGATCAGGGGTTCTCTTCTCCCTTACACTGGAAGATTCTTCTATCTTTTGAGCTGGAGTGTTAAAGCCAAGTGTGTTCTTCTTGGGAAACTCTGTTTAGAAAGGTCAAACAGATCTATGACAGGGCCAAGAGTAAAGGAGATATGGAATAAATTCGTAGAGTTGGTCCTGTCTAGGACTTAAGAGTGAGAGTTGAAAAGGTTATTGTTTTGCAGAAGAGAATAGATAGGGCTTGTAGAAGGCTTAGCTAGGAATTAAGAATGTGCATAAAAGTGGTATCTTGACATCGTATTTCTTGGGAATATCTTGGAAGTGTAGGAGAAATATATCCCAGAGGCTGATATTTGAGGGAATCAAATTTCTGGCTAATGAGTACCAAAGCAGCTTGTTTGTTTTGTCCCCCACAGGATCCAAAGTAATTTAGATTTTTTATGCATTTTTATACATTTTTAATGACAATACCTGAGAACATAAGTTGATTTTTGCTTTGTTTGTCATGTTTTGTTTTACAAACAGCACTGAGTTATGAAGTAGTGTAAAATCTAAGTTCTGAGAGATTTAGAGGCAGAGAAAGAGGCTGACTTTTAGGTCCATGAGCATCCTGCCCCAAGTCTTACAACATTTAGTGACACAGCTTGGATGGGTAGTCAGGTTTCCCAGCTGACTCCTCTTCTCAGGACACCATGTTGAAAAGTAGTTGGTGGGGTTCTAGGTTGTGAAGTGCAGAAACACATCCAAACAATAGTTACATAACAGTAAACATTAAGACTTAAGTAAACATATCAAAAAGAGTCTTTTACAAGTGTTGATGACGTTGGAAATGTGGTCACCCATAGGAGGTTTCTGATGGATCTGTCTTTGCAGGACTTGGAAACGGGTGACAGGGAGATTTCTATAGGAACGGGCAGATTTCTACACGAACGGGCAGATTTCTACAGGAACAGGCAGAGGGCCCTCTGCCTGTCTTTTCAGCATGCTATAAGTTTCCCTCCTTTTCTGTCTGGAAGCTACACATGAAAAGATATAGCTCTGAGTCATTCTAATAAGATTATCTTTTTCTATTTTCCAATTGGTTCAACTGTTTGATAGTACTTTTTAAAATACACCTATTTAATGAGCTGCACAATTTCTCCAATACTGAACATTTTTTGTAATATCTAACTAAAGTATGAAATTAAAGGCATTTATATATTTAAAATATGTACAGGATGTATTTACACAAATCTAATATTAGTTTAGATGTACAGAAATGGATAAATACATGAGGAAAGGAAGTGAACCATAAACTCGTTGACAAATCATGAAAAATCAGTTGCACATCAGTGCATATTACCCAGAATATATTTTTTTATTTCCTAAAACACAATGATCTGTAAACATAAAAAGGAACAGTGAAAGAAAAAAACAAAGCATTGAATATTTTGTAGATGAGATTTTCATAATCTACAATGACAAATACTAGAATATTTTCTGAGGCTAGATTGTTGACATTTCTTTAAGTACCTGACAGAGCAAGTTCTTTTAGTGGGAAATAAGTGCTTCCAGTTGGCCAGTGAATTTACTATTCTGCTGGTTTATTTCCCACCTAGTATGTTTACATGGTCCTTGAATTTCAGGTTACACTTAGTGATGCATTTAAAACATTCTCATTTTGTATCAGTCTGATTTTTTCTAGGTATATCATTTGTTGATAAAAGCAGAGAAAATTGCATATCAATAAATTACAACTTTTTCAGCATCAGACAAAATTAGTCCTCAAATGCTCCTGCTCACGCTGATCAAAATTGCATTTCTATGTAATCTATGTGATTGATGTCTCTGGTCAACTGACAGCATCTTTTATTTAGAAAAGATGGTGTCCTCCAGTGCCTTCCTGCTCAGTCTTGACCACATGGTCAAATTTCAACTAGACTCTTGAGAATCCTTGATTTCGCTATTCTGTTTTTCTTTACATCTTATCTAATTTTCTAATGTCCAACCTAAGGTAGACCAAAAATGTGTACTTTTTAAAAATTTCTATTCCCCATCTTCCAAGCATTTACAGATACAGCTGTGAAATTGGCCTGATCAGTGTTAAGTCCAGTTTTATCTCCCTTGCTAAGTATGGTCAGTTCTAAAGAAATCAAAAGGAAACTATATGTATTGAGTTCCTATCATGTGACTGTTTGAGTTGATATTTAATATATATTTTTCACCAATTCTACCTGCATGATATCTAAGATATTCATCTCCTTCTCTTTTTTCCCAATGTTTCTACTCAAATTTAAGACTCCAGTTATTCTTAGATTACTGGCTTATTGGAAAAAAAAAAAACAAACAAACCCTAAACCCTTACTTAACAAATTGCCTTATTGCCAGTATCTATATAAATTCATTTTATATGTTGCTTTCCTATGGATCTTTCTAAGCTATAGTTCTTATCATATAATGCTCTTGTTCAAAAATCTGCAGTGGCTTGTCATTGTCCCACAGTAGATTGCAAAAAGGGGTGAGCATATTTAAGTAAAAACACAAGATGAGGCACTACAATATGAGAAGAACCGTATTAAAACTTTCTTTGTATTATTACAGTAAAAAAGAATATATACTCTATAAATAAGTGAAAAAATATTAAAGTGTGGGGTGAGATATTTTTCTAATAAAGTACATGATTATTAATAATTAGAAACCACTAGTCTATAGAATGATATCCAGGTTACTTAGCCAGACATTCATTTCCTCTAGAACCGCTACCTCAAACATCCCTTTACACTGTATCCTTGTTCAGTCTTTATTATAGTCAAACAGATGCATTTTACCTCAGAAAATTCCTACTTTCTTTCTGCCTGGAATGTTTCTTTTCATCTCTAGGCTCTAATCTTAATCAGTTTTCAAATTCCAGCTCGGATTCTAATTCCTTTGTAAATATTTGAGCAGTTAGAACAGTTTGATTATAAATAACAGAGAACTACACAAAGTGCTATGATTAATAAAGGAAATAAAAGCTCATGCCACTGAAAAATGAAGATAAAGGGAATACTTCAAGGGCATTCATCAGGCCCCAAGGCCATTTATACATGATTCCCTTGGCTCTCAATTCCTGCATGTGGTCTCTTTCCTCAGGTTGGTTTTCTTAATGGTTACACAAGGTTGCAGCAGTTCTAAGCCTTATGTTTGCATCCCACATCATGGAGAGCAAGACAGAGAGAACCCCCCCACCCCCTGCCCCAATTCAATAAAAGTCCTTGGCTTGGCACTGAATTAATATAGGTCATCTGCTCACTCATGGCCAGAGAAATGATTAGATTAGGTCATACAGGGCCTACTTTTGAGTTAAGCTAGTCAAGATCCATCCCTGGAGCTGGCAGGTCAGTAACTTCATGGCTGCTTCCTAATGGAGATAAAAACTATATTCTGAGTAGGTAGACAACAATGTCCACCATAAGCCTTAAAAGTCATTTACCAGCTAAAAGTAGACTATCTCCTGAATTACTATGACATTTTATGTACTATTTTTTACTCTTATTTTTTCCTTGTATTATTGCAACTTTCTTTCAGTCTACCAGGCTTTAAGCTGCCTGAGCGGCAAGTACCTGGATCTGATTCATCTTTTTATCCAATTTTCTCTTGTCTAGCATTGAGCATAGTGCTTTGTTAATTTACTGTTATGTAGAGCAAACGAGTAAATGAAAAAATAAATAATAAATAAGTGCATGATTGAATGATTGTGTAGAATCATTACCTTGAAATATAGGTTTCCCTTCATTAGAAAATTTCAAGCAAAGTTTGTCACAACATATTCAGATGTGGAAAGGATTTATTCATTAGAGAAAAGTTCTATACAGTTATCTTTAAGACAGCTTCCATTTCAACAGTTTACATATTTCTTAAAGAGTTGATCTTCTGAGAGAAGAAGGTGTCTTTTACCTGGTTTCTTCTCAACTACATATGCTTTGTAATCCACAGGTAATCCATGAAAAAATTCTACTTGTTCAGGAAAAAACAAAGGAAAGTAAAAAGTGATTGGGAGAGACAGCATGTTAGCTTGCCAAATATCATGTGTTTCTGTATAGGAGGAAACTTGATCTTGGACATTTCTTGCTTGCATTTAAATGAATAATAATCACTAATGCTATTATTAGACAAATTACTTGACTTTCTTTTGAAAAGGTAATTTCCTTTCATCAGAATTTTAATTAAATGAATAAACTGTATGTAGTTTTTAAGCTTCTAGACTCATGTTGGATGAATATTTTGTTTCACTTAATATAGAAACTATAGTTAATGAAAATGTTTACATAACTTTACTTATCAGAACTATTCCCCCTAAAATGCTTCACTTAAGTATTAAATATTAAATCCAAATTGATCTCAACACCCATACACACAGTGGCCTACTTGAATATTCCATGTTGGTGCCTCACCATCAGAAACTAAACCCATGATCTGCCCCCACCAAAGCAGCTTGTCTTCTAATGTTAGCTGTCTTGGTAAGTGACTTTTTTATCCAGTGAGTTGTTCTTTTCAGAAACCTGGGAGCCATCCTTAACAGTCCCTCTACCTCATTCACTCATATCCAACTCATTATCAAATCTTGTCAATTCTACTTCCCATATGTTGAAAATGTGTCTTGAATGTATTCACTTCTCTCAACCTCTATTGCTACTACTACAAGCCACCATTAACAATTGTCTGGACTTGGAAAAATAGCCTCTTAATTGGTTTTCCGGGTTCTGATCTTGTCTTTCTTCATTCCAGTACCCGTACCCATACTTTCATCAGATCATTAAAACCCCCCAGTAAAGGTCTTTAATAGCTTTCCATTGCTCTATAGATAAACTTACAAGTTCTGTGAGATTGAGACAGTATGTTTCCTACCTGTCTCTCCTTCCCCATCTTTGACTCATCTTTCTCTCTTCTTTACTTTGCTCCATCCACACCAACCTCTCTGTTCCGGAAATACACAAAGTTCTTTTGCCTTCACAGCCCTTGTACATCCTGTTTCCTGTATGTAAGATATTCCTTTCACCTCTTCCTCTCTTCCCTTCTCTCTCCTTCCCTTTCTCTCTCTGTCTCTCTCTCTCTCTCTCTCTGTCACACACACACACACACACACACACACACACACACACACACTTTCTTCCTAGCCTAGCTAACTCCTACTCATCCTTCAAGTCTCAGATTAAATATTAATTTGTCAGGGAATCTTTCTCAGAACCTCTTACCAGATTAATTCCTCCTGCTATAAACTCTAATAGCCCTCTATCTTTTTAGCATGTATGATAATAGCATGTATGATAATAGCATGTATGATAATCACATTAAATAATTATTTGTGCAATTATTTGTTAAATATATGTTTTCTCCTTCATACTATAATTATTATGATGGTAGGCACTGGGTCTTTTCTGTCCATCATGGTATCCCTGCTACCCAACATAGTGACTAACATTTAGTATGCGAATGCTAAATGAATGAATAATAAAAGAATTACAAAAGAAAAAGATTTACTGAATGATTCTATTTGCCAAAGGGTAGGTCAAAACAGAGAAAGATAAGATGCGGCCATGTGAGGCAATAAGCCATAGCCAAAGTGTTGTCCACTTGAGTTTTTAAAAATGAGATCTATAACATGGCAATTTTTCTCTGCCTTCTACTTCCAGACACTGATCTTGACTTTGCTCTGTGTACAAAAGTTCATAAACCAGCATTTTTTTCTAGTCTTAGCCTCTCTCCAAATTACTCTCTATGTCACTCACAAATTTCTATTGATTTTTCTTTAAATTTTTTATTGTTATGTTAATCACCATATATTACATCATTAGTTTTTGATGTAGTGTTCCATGATTCATTGTTTGTGTATAACACCCAGTGCTCCATGCAGAACGTGCCCTCTTTAATACCCATCACCAGGCTAACTCATCCCCCCACGCCCCTTCCCTCTAGAACCCTCAGTTTGTTTTTCAGAGTCCATTGTCTCTCATGGTTTGTCTCCCGCTCCGATTTCCCCCCCTTCATTCTTCCTCTCCCACTATCTTCTTTTTTTTTCTTAACATATATTGCATTATTTGTTTCAGAAGTACAGATCTGTGATTCAACAGTCTTGCACAATTCACAGCGCTCACCATAGCACATACCCTCCCCTGTAGTGACCAAAGTTACCTGTGATGACAAACTTATATTTGGTATCAGTAGCATAATTATTCATGCTGTGGTCTTATTCAAGAATATAATCATGTAGGGCAAAGCAGGGGGAGTAAGGTACATGGGCCCTCCCCAAACTCAGCTCTTTTCTTTGTGATCTGGTAACCTCTCAATCACTTTTCATTTTGGAACAGGAAATGGTGACATTATAATATCATTTGTGTTTAGGTGGTAATATTGTGTATCTGATATGTGGTCATATGAAATTGACAAGTCACTTCCTAAAAAGTGGGATGGTGACAGAGTGAGGTGATCCGGGAAAATCTGAGGCTTCCTTGGCAGATGATTTGTCTTTCTGCCTCCAAGTATAAGACTACTGGAAGACAGAAAAAATGTATGATTTTACTTTTTGTCACAAGCACGCATTGCTAGTTGAGTAAAATCTTTTCTTTGGGTTGATTTTAAGAACTTGGGCAAGCACTGGAAATGTACATTGCATTTCTAGTGGCCTAGCTGATATTACTACAGTCTGGAAAATTAATGCATTGAATGCCCTTTTTAAAAGGACCTAATGGTTCTAGAAAGATTGATAAGTGTTTCTGGTTGAAGTTACATTTTAATAGAATGCTGACAGAAACAATATGCATTTTAATAAGTTCCATGAAATGGCAACATTTCAACATACAAAATAAGTAGCAAGAGGGATGGTGGTGTTTGAATCAGCACATGTTAACTGGAAAGTTCTGCAATATTATGAGAAGCTACAGAATGTATCAATCAGATCCTGGCTTTATGTTTACAGTAGTAAAGGAGGAGGTTTCAAGATTTATAGTCAAGGTCTCAGAAACATGAGATATACACTATTAAAAAAGGTTATCCTAACCCTAGGGTTAGGTTATGTAGGGAAGAATGTAGGGAACAGACCATGAAGTAGGAGAGAGATGAATTGCATGTGGATCATCATGGAACACAGATTTGTGGTCTGAGATAATGCTTTAGATATTTTACTTTTTCTGATCTATCTCCCACATCTCTACATATGTCTAGATCAGGATTGGTAAACATTTTCTATAAAGGGACAGATGGTAAATATTTTAGGCTTTCCGGGGTATACAGTTCTGTTGTCACTACTGCCACTGTAGCCACAGACTGTACATAACAAAATGGGAGTGGCTGTATTTCAACACGGCTTTATTTACAAAGCTAGGAGACAAGCCCATTGACTGCTGTTTGCTGACTCCTTATCTAGATGCTTAACTTACCAAGTTAGATCTTGCCTGGACCATGACATTAGCCTCCTTACTGTCTACGAAAAAGGTCTTTATATCTTCATTCATTTGTTCGAGAAATTCTATAGAACATGTAATACATACCAGACATTATATCATACAATGTAGATACAGTAGTGAAAAAGATAGATGACTTTCTTTCCTCTAGGAGTTTGTCTAAGAAACACTGAAAAATGAAAAAGAAGCAAGTAAACAAGATAATGAAAACTTATTTTAGGTATTATAAAGGAACTAAATACATGAAAGAAAGTAATTGGAGGTCGGAGCTCAACTTTAGATAGGTGGCCAAGGATTGCTTTCTAAAGAAGGTGACATTTAAACTGAAACCTGAATGACAGAAATCAAACAAACAACCATACTGTAAGTGTAAGGAAAGAGCATTCTAAGAAAGAGAAATAAAAAGTATAAAGGCTTGGAGGTGGGAAGATGCTTGCTATGTTCTGAGAAGAGAAAGGAAGCCTATGTGCCTAGAATGGAGGAAAAAAGTGGTATAAAATGAGGTTGGAGATGAAGGCAGCATCCAGATTGAGAAGAGCCTTGAAGGTCATGGTCACGTGTGGAATGTTTTCTAACTGCAGTGGGAAGCTGCTGAAAATATATTATCAGGGAGGTAACATGATCGTATGTATAGTTTACAAGAATTAATCTGGCTGCTAGATAATGAATGAAAGGGGAGAAGCGAGACCAGATGTAAAGAGATTAGAAGTTTCTCAGGGAGGCTGGGTGGCTCAGTCAGTTAAACTTCTGACTCTTGGTTTTGGATTAGGCCATGATCTTAGGGTCGTGAGATCAAAGCCCTGCATTGGGCTTCATGCTCAGCAGGGAGTCTGCTTGAGTTTCTCTCTCCCTCTGCCCCTCCCCTCCATGTGCTCTTTCTCTCTGTCTCTAAAATTAAAAAATCCTTAAAAAAAAAAAGAAAGAAGTTTCTGCAATAGCTCAGATGAGAGATTCTGAGAGTGGTTGTAGTGTAGACAGAAACAAGAGGTTGTATTTGATACTCATTTTGAAATATAACAATAGGATAAAGTATTGCTGATGTATTGGATATGGCAGTTAGAGGAAGAGGGGAGTCAAGGATAACCCCCAATTTTTGAATTGAACATCCAGGGGGCTGATGGTGACATGTTCTGAGATTGGGAAGAGAGGAGAGAAACAGATGGGAGTGAATCACAGGTTCTGCTTTGGATAAGCTGGGTTTGGTATGTCAATGAGAATTTAAGGAAAAAATACAAAATAGAAAATAGGATGATATGTGTGTAGTTCAAGAAGAGTTCTGGACTGAAATTTTAATTTTTGGTGGCATTAGCACATGGATGGTATTTAAAACACTGGACCAGGCATCTGTTTCTGGCCACATGGAGTAAAGGCCTGGATTTACCCATAACCTTAAACAAATAAAAAGAAAGACAAAATATTTTTTAAAAATGGTTTTTGGACATTGAACAACCAGCATTTGAGCGAAGGAAAACAAATGAAGTGAATCCTACTATTGATCCAACTTTCTGCCTTAAGAGAATTTCTAGGACTCAGTACAGGGAGAAGGAACCCAAACAGAACCTCACAATTTCCCTGAGTTGAGAAACAGAGTTCAGAATGCAGAGAGAAATTTAGAGGGCAACATGCTGGGCAGGAGAGATGTGGATAGGGCAATAACTATAGAAGTTGAAAAGGATTCCCCTCAAGTCTTCAGCTGAGTACTGATCAGCACTTGAAGTGAGAAAACTACCTGAGCCTGGAGAAAGAGTAACAAATTCTTTGATACTCTCTCCTCCTTCCAGGAGGTAGAGCTTACAGTGGAGAAAACTGGCAGATACAATCTTTGTCAAGTGATTAAAGTTAATATTGTCATAATAAGACATATTGATATCATGTACCTCCCAATATAAAGATTTATTTATTTATTTTAGAGGGGAGTGGAGATAGAGAGAGTGAGTGTGTGAGTAGGGGGAGAAACAGAGGGAGAGGGAGAGAATCTCAAGCAGACTCCATACTGAGCATGGAGCCCAATGTGGGGCATGATCTCACAACACTGAAATCATGACCTGAGTCAAAACCAAGAGTTGGATGTTCAACCGACTGAGCCACCTAGGTGCCCCGTACCCCCTGATATAATGTGATGAAAAGCACACCTCTCCTTTGTGGTATTATTTCCAAAAATCTATAATGCCAGTGTAATTATGAGAAAACATCAGACCAACACAAAGTGAGGGGGAATTCTACAAAGTTTGTGACCAATATTCTTCATAAGTGTCAAGGTCATGAAAAACAAGGAAAGACCAAGGAACTGTCACAGATTGGAGGGGACTAGAGATATAACACCTAAGTCCAACGCGGTATCCTGAAATAAAAGAATGGACATTAGTGAAAGCTGGGGAAATCCAAAGTACATTGTGGTTGAGTTATTAATAGTACTGTAGTGATGTTAAATTCTCACTTTTAATAATTACACCTTGGTTCACTACATTTGTATCTTTGGGTATACGCACCCCGATGTTTATAGCAGCAGTGTCCACAATAGCCAAACTATGGAAAGAGCCAAGATGTCCATCGACAGATGAAAGGATAAAGAAGATGTGGTATATGCGCGCGCACACACACACACACACTGGAATATTATGCAGCCATCAAAAGAATGAAATCTTGCCATTTGTAACAACGTGAATGGAATTGGAGGGTATTATGCTGAGCGAAATAAGTCAATCAGAGAAAGACATGTGTCATATGATCTCACTGATATGAGGAATTCTTAATCTCAGGAAACAAACTGAGGGTTTCTGGAGTGGTGAGGGGTGGGAGGGATGGGGTGGCTGCGTGATAGACATTGGGGAGGGTATGGGCAATGGTGAGCACTGTGAATTGTGTAAGACTGTTGAATCACAGACCTGTACCCTGGAAACAAATAATACATTATATGTTAAAAAAAAGAAGACTATAGTAGGAAGGGTAAAATGAAGTGGGGGAAATCGGAGGGGGAGACGAACCATGAGAGACTGTGGACTCTGAGAAACAAACTGAGGGTTCCAGAGGGGAGGAGGATGGAGGGATGGGTTAGCCTGGTGATGGGTATCAAAGAGGGTACGTACTGAATGGAATACTGGGTATTATACGCAAACAATGAATCATGGAACACTACATCAAAAACTAATGATGTAATGTATGGTGATTAACATAAATAATAATTTTTTAAAAAAATTAAAAAAATAGACAGAAAAAACAAAAGCAAAAAAATAATTACACCTTGGTTATGTGAGATATTAACACTAAGGAGAAGCTCAATAAAGGATATAAGAGAACTCTACCATCTTTGAAACTCTTCTGTAAGTCAAAAATTACTTCACCATAATTTTTTTAAAAGAGCAAAATTAAGACTTGGGAAACAATAAAGCAGAGCAGCGACACATCACTGGTTGGAGCCCCTCTAATTAACCACATACAAGAAAACCCAGTGATATTCACTCAGTCCTTTAATATAAATGTATTGGGGAAATATAACAGGCAAGCACTATGCTATGACTAGGCTTATAGAATCAAATGAAAGATATGTGCTTTTTTAGTTTCCAAAGAGAATTATAACTTTTATAACTATGGGTAGAGAGAAAGTTTGAATTTGCAATAATGAAATTGAGTTGGGGGCTCAGTCATTGAATCATTTTCAAAGTCTGATTGTCTTCAAAGTTGATGTGTAGTGGGAAAAGCAAGGTTTCATAGAAAAATAACAAAATGGTACAAATGAAATCCTTCTAATTTCTAATGTTTGTATAATAATCCTTTCTTTTTTACTGGTCTTTTATGATCATATGTATTGTGGGCTCTTTCATCACCTGAGTGAGTTTTGGTTTGATCAGAATCAGGAACATAGGTATTAGAGAAAGCTTGCCAAAGCTTCCCAGGTATATGCTGAATGTTCTTGATGTATTGATCAGTATTAATGTTGTGAAATCAATATCTGTGTTTATTGTGTAGCACTTCCAATATTCCTATTCTGTGTCCCCTATTAAGGAACACACTCAATACAACTACTTTTCTACTTTTTCTCCATTCCTTTGTGAATGGTAATATTTAAAGGAATTATTAAATATATTAAAATAAGTAGACTGAATTTTGAATGAGTGAAGAAAAGGTATTTACAAGATTTGTATGTTCCTGGAATCCTCCTGGGATTTTTTGCTGGCAACATAGCCTGTAAATATTTAATATTTTCCAGAAATTATCCTCAGAGGCTCAATCCATTAACTCAAGTGCATGCTACAAAAACAGGTTTGTATACTATCGGCAGTACATGAACAGAGGAGGGAAGGAAAATCAAATGGTTTTTCTATCAAGTACCATGATTTAGAAATCTCTGGGTTTTATGGCTTTAGCTCAGTGCTTGGCACTGGAAGTTCTACATTCAATTTTGTTGAAATCAGAGAATGAATGAATGAATATATCAACCAGGGTTTCATTTAAAGAACGTAAAGCCTCACAACCTTTTCTTCCCCTCTGGCAATGTCCTTGGTAAAACCATTACAATACCTGGTACTGTTCAACTATTTCATAAATGTTTCCTATACACCGATAGATGGCAGTCTCTCTTCACTTCTCATCTTCATTTGGCGAGAGAGGAAAAAAAAGCAAGGGATTGAAAAAGAAAGGGATGGAAATAGAAGCCGATAAAGATAGGTATTTAAATTAAGCACATTCTGTCTAATTTTTATGAATGGATTTTTTAAAGTGAACTGTTAAGAAACAGGGAAAATTATAATACGTCTTAAGTTAATTGGAAATAAGACATCAAACAATTGACTTTGTGCTAGCTCATCAAATTTCATACCAATGTGTTACATTTTGATTAGATGACAACTGTATTTCTTTCTGAAAATAAGCTCATCAATAGCCATGTGGAATATGTGGTTTTCCATGTAAATGTCAGCCAATTTCTTGTCATGCTGAGTACCCAGGTAAGGCAGGCTTCAATTTTTAAGGTTTTTGGGGCTGCACTTTGTTATCAGCTTGGTACTTTGGAGAGTGCTTAGGGAAAGCCTCAAACTATTTTTATCTCCAAAATGTTTAAAATTTGTTGAGCAGCTCAGGATGCTACAGACATCCGGACAAATGCATGCCTTAGCACTGAAGCATAATATGGAAAACTGCCCCAACAGGAGCTCATTATACATTTCCACAGAGATTCCCAATATGTGAAACACACTGATGCATTCAAATTGCATCTCTGCTACAGTAGTTGCTAGGGAGCAAACTGAGATCACCAATTTTATTTCCTTTAGAAAGTATCTTTATTTGAAACTTAAATCATGGGTTCTAGAATAATTTCCTCAACTTCTTCCCCTCATTACATTCATCATTCCTCCATCTACTTCAGCCCTCTCACCCTGACCCTACTGCAACGGGAAAAAAATGACTAATGCCTGGAGAATAATTCAGAATTTGAAATACTGGGTCCTGTTTCCACTTGATTTTTTTGTATCCTCCTATTTAGTCTATTATACAATTTGTCAACAGGTAAAACCACAACAACTTTAAATGAACTCTAATTCATAACCACCATTAACTGGAGAATACAGGTCATAGTAAAATACATTTTTCTTGAAAAGGGGTATCTTCTCACATATTTCTCATAAAACTCATTCCTCTGAAAATAAATCATATAGATAGTTTTACTGATTTTATATTACAAAATTGTACTCAGATCTATGTTTGTATTTAGCTTATTTTATTTAAGGGATATATAAAACCAACTCTCTAGCTATAGTAGAACTAGGAAATGACAGGAACGATCTAAACAAATTGCAAAAGACACAGAAAAACACTTCTTGTTCACAATGAATGTATGTGTTTTCCCTTGACCTATCCAGAAATAACATCAGAAGGCAAACAAGTCAACCATTGCAGATATATACTCTATTATAATTTTTGATGTTTGTGTATGTTTCCCCATTAGGCTTTGAAATGGTTGAGGGGAAGAAATATTTACATTAATTTATTCATGTAATCATGGTTTTGTCAGTCACTAATTGCATACTTAATATGTGACAGATTAGGGATAAAATGACAAATAAGGTGTAACTGCTGTCCTGAAGAAGCTTACAGTATGTGAGGGCAAAACAAACACATTAAAAAATAGGGTTAATAATTGTAGGTGCCATGATGGAAGTATGTATTGATTATAGTGGACTCACCAAAGATAGAGTCTTTTTGTCTGTTGGGATGTAAGGACGAGTGACAGAAAACTTCATTAGAGATCAACCCTTGAACTATTTTGAAGGATGGACACAGATGGACAAACTGTGATGTAAAATAGTCTACATATTTGGACCAGTGTGGAAAAAGGTATAGGGTTGTTTATTTGAAAATTGGAAATTTGTGGGAGGCAGTATAAAAAATAGGGCTGTAATTGTAGGTAGGGATATGGTCAGGAAAGCTTGTAACATCACATGAAGGAATTTGGACTTTATTATGTGGATACTTGGGGTCAGGAATGAGTTTTATGCAGGGAAGTGGCAAATTCTATTTCCTATTTTTTGGGGGGATGAAACAAGAAAGGAATTTATTTCAGTGAGGCTAGCACCAGGAAGACAGAAGACTAGTGCCTCAAGACTGTCCCCAAAATGGTGAAAATACTTCCAGGTTTATATAAGGAAAATGTGGGACAAAGGTCAGAGGGTACATGCGATAGGCAAGTTCATTCTGACAAAGGACTTAGTGGATAGACTCAGGGGTGGAAATTTGGCAACAAGGAGATAATTTGGGAAGCTTTGCAATAGTTTAGGCAAGAAATGGAGGATGAAATAAATCTAGGAGGATAGTAACAAGGTCAGTTTTAGATAGATTTAGATTGGGGTGCATATTGGGTTTCCAAAAAGAGACAAATGGGCATCAAGGGAAGGCTCCGGATAAGAACTGTGGCCTTGGAATCTATCAGTATATAACTGATAGCCATGTATACAGATGAGATCATCTAGTGAGGGAAGAGAAAAGAAGAGAAGAGAAGAGAAGGGAAGAAAGGACACAACACTGGGAAATATAACGTTTAAGGTATAACTAGATAAAAAGGAACTCTAAGATGAAAAATATAAAAAGTCAGGAACAGAAGATAGAATGGATTTATGGAAGTGAAGGCAAAAATAAGCAGTCAACATGACAAATGCAGCAGAGGTAAAATAGGGTGAAAATTGAAAGGAGTCTATTGAGTTTGGCAATTAGAAAGTAATGAGGGTCTTTTACAGAGTGGTTTATATGGAGTAGCGAAGTGTAAACCTGATGGCCGAAGGTTGAAGAAGGAACGGGAAGGTGAGTAGGAGGAGGTGATAAATATGTAGCTCTTCTTTTAAAAAAACTTCTCTATAAAGAGAAGAAAGAGATATTACCAGATTCTAGCATTGGACCTGGCACTGAGTGGGTGTTAATGTGTATCTTTGGAATTGAACTTACCAAGTACACTTGGTCATCACTACAATATTATTTGTAGACATAGTGCACCATGTAACTCTCAGAAACATTCCTGTCCTATAACTGGAGGTCATTCTTTTAGAACACACAACTGTATAATCAGGTGGAACAACCAGTGTGTAGTTTGGTCAGAGTAAAGCTTATGTCCTTGTAAGGGGAAGAAGAGTGGACTCTATAGCTCTTACTTGAAGAATTCTCCTTGAGTTCACCACATGGTTGGGGTCTTGCTTTGCCCAGCATAGTTTGGTACTGCAGTTTTGGAGCAGATTTCCATGGACTATCTAAATGAAACATGATTGACAGTGTGAAGACATGACGGAAGAGGACTATTCACTCATAAACCATGAGAGCTGGAAGAATCCTCAGGGACTGTCTGACAAGTTTTTGAAAAATTTTTGTTTTATTAATAGAATTTCATTTTACCAAATAAGTTTGCATGTGCAAACCTAATATACCACACTGATAGAAATGGAATTTAATTAGCATAAATTTATCTTACAAATTTAAATTAAAAATAGCTATATTTTTAGAGCACCTGGGTGGCTCCGACTGAGTGTCAGACTCTTGATTTTGGCTCAGGTCATGATTTCAAGGTTGTGAGATCAAGTCCCATGTTGGGCTTTGCACTCTGGGCAGGCTTCTTGAGATTCTCCCTCTCCTTCTTCCCCAGTCCCTCCTCACCCTCAGGTGCACATGCGCATGCGTTTTCTCTCTCTCTCAAATAAATAAATAAATCTCTAAAAAGATAGCTATATTTTTGAACTTAATAAGACAATGAATGTTTTAATTAATACAAGTGTCTAAAAATCTGAATGTAATAGTTGCCATGAGCTACAATATCCAATTTTATTTCTGTATTTTGCTTTGATTGTAATTTTCAGAGAAAATCCTCAATCACACAGGTAAATTGTGGTACAAGACAATTACATTTTTTTTTGTATGCCCCCTATGTTTATTGCAGCATTCTTTTCTTTTCTTTTCTTTTTTTATTATGTTAATCAACATCATTAGTTTTTGACGTGGTGTTCTATGATTCATTGTTTGCCTATAACACCCAGAGCTCAATTCAGTACATGCCCTCTTTAATACCCATCACCAGGCTAACCCATCCTCCCACCCCCTACCCTCTAGAACCCTCAGTTTGTTTCTCAGAGTCCATAGTCTCTCATGGTCTTTCTCCCCCTCCAATTTCCCCCCCTTCATTTCTCCTTCCTATTATCTTCTTTTTTTTAAACATATAATGTATTATTTGTTTCAGAGGTACAGGTCTGTGATTCAACAGTCTTACAAATTCACAGTGCTCACCATAGCACATACCCGCTCCAATGTCTATCACCCAGCCACCCCATCCCTCCCACCCCCCACCACTCTAGCAACCCTCGGTTTGTTTCCTGAGATTAAGAATTCCTCATATCAGTGAGATCATATAATACATGTCTTTCTCTGATTGACTTACTTCGCTCAGCATAATATCTTCCAGTTCCATCCACGTCATTGCAAATGGCAAGATTTCATTCCTTTTGATGGCTGCATAATATCCCATTATATATAC
Source organism: Callorhinus ursinus (assembly GCF_003265705.2). Classification (NCBI taxonomy): domain Eukaryota; kingdom Metazoa; phylum Chordata; class Mammalia; order Carnivora; family Otariidae; genus Callorhinus; species Callorhinus ursinus. The sequence goes on along the minus strand of NW_027397198.1, from coordinate 284,151 downwards.
CACATCTTCTTTATCCATTCATCTGTTGATGGACATCTTGGCTCTTTCCACAGTTTGGCTATTGTGGACATTGCTGCTATAAACATTGGGGTGCACGTACCCCTTCAGAATACTACCTTTGTATCTTTGGGGTAAATACCCAGTAGTGTAATTCCTGGGTTGTAGGACAGCTCTATTTTCAACTTTTTGAGGAACCTCCATACTGTTTTCCAGAGTGGCTGCATCAGCTTACATTCCCAGCAACAAGGTAAGAGGGTTCCCCTTTCTCTGCATCCCCGCTAACATCTGTCATTTCCTGACTTGTTAATTTTAGCCATTCTGACTGGTGTGAGGTGGTATCTCATTGAGGTTCTGATTTGGATTTCTCCAATACCAAGCGATGGTGAGCACTTTTTCATGTGTCTGTTGGACATTTGGATATCTTCTTTGCAGATGTTTGCTCCTGTCTTCCGCCCATTTCTTCATTGGATCATTTGTTCTTTGGGTGTTGAGTTTGATAAGTTCTTTATAGATTCTGGATACTAGCCCTTAATCCGATATGTCATTTGCAAATATCCTCTGCCATTCTGTTGGTTGTCTTTGGGTTTTGTTGACTGTTTCTTTTACTGTGCAAAAACTTTTTATCTTGATGAAATCCCAAGTTGCCCTTGCTTCCCTTGCCCTTGGCAATATTTCTAAGAAGAAATTGCTGCAGCTGAGGTCGAAGAGGTTGCTGCCTGTGTTCTCCTTTAGGATTTTGATGGACTCCTGTCTCATATTTAGGACTTTCAAACATTTTGAGTCTATTTTTGTGTGTGGTGTAAGGAAATGGTCCAGTTTCATTCTTTTGCATGTGACTGTGCAATTTTCCTAACACCATTTGTTGAAGAGACTGTCTTTTTCCATTGGACATTGTTTCCTGCTTTGTCAAAAATGAGTTGACCATAGAGTTAGGGGCCATTTCTCGGCTCTCTAGTCTGTTCCATTGATCTATGTGATTGTTTTGCACCAGTACCATAGTGTCTTGATGATGACAGCTTTGTAATAGAGCTTGAAGTCTGGAATTGTGATGCCACCAGCTTTGTTTTTTTTTTTTTTTCAATATTCCTTTGGCTATTCAGGGTCTTTTCTGGTTCCATACAAATTTTAGTATTAGTTGTTCCATTTCTTTGAAAAAAGTGGATGGTATTTTAAATGTATAGATTGCTCTAGGCAGCATTGACATCTTCACAATATTTGTTCTTCCAATCCATGAGCATGGAATGTTTTTCCACTTCTTTGTGTCTTCTTCAATTTCTTTCATGAGTATTTTATAGTTTTCTGAGTACAGATCCTTTTCCTCTTTGTTTAGATTTATTCCTAGGTATCTTATGGCTTTGGGTGCAATTGTAAATGGAATCAATTCCTTAATTCTCTTTCTTCTGTCTTGTTGTTGGTGTATAGAAATGCCATTGGTTTCTGTACATCTAATGTTTCTACCATTGCAGGTTACAGAAATCTTGTTCTGAGCTGCTTTCAGGATTTTCTCTTTGTCTCTGAGACTCGTAAGTTTTACTATTAGATGTCGGGGTGCTGACATATTTTTATTGATTTTTGAGGGGGGTTCTTGGTGCCTCCTGGATTTTGGTGCCTGTTTCCTTCCCCAAATTGGGGATGTTCTCTGCTATAATTTGCTCCAATATACCTTCTGCCCCTCTCTCTCTTTCTTCTTCTTCTGGGATCCCAATTATTTTAATATTGTTTCATCTCATGGTATCACTTATCTCTCAAATTCTGCCCGCGTGATCCAGTAGTTGTTTATGTTTATCTCTCTTTTTCTCAGCTTCTTTATTTTCCATCATTTGGTCTTCTATATCACTAATTCTCTCTTCTGCCTCATTTATCCTAGCAGTTAGAGCCTCCATTTTTGATTGCACCTCATTGATAGTCTTTTTGATTTCAACTTGGTTAGACTTTAGTTCTTTTATTTCTCCAGAAAGGGTTTCTCTAATAACTTCTATTCTTTTTTCAAGCCCAGCTAGTATCTTTAAAATCATCATTCTGAACTCTAGTTCTGATATCTTACTAATGTCCCTATTAATTAGGTCCCTGGAAGTCAGTACTGCCTCTTGTTCTTTTTTTTGAGGTGAGTTTTTCCATCTTTTCATTTTGTCCAGAGAAGAATAGATGAATGAGAGAATAAAATGCTAACAGGGTAACAACAACCCCAGAAAAGTATACACTAAACAAATCAGGAGAGACCTGAAATTGGGGGAAAAGAAAGGGAAAGAAAAGAAAAAGAAAAAGATAAAAAACAACAAGAACAACAAAACCAAACAAACAAAAAAAACAAAATATGATCAAATATGATTGGGCTGGTGCATAGATCAGTGCCACACAATAGATTGGGCATATTTTGGTCTGTCAGAATAAAGTGCCTCCCAAAATTTTAAAGAAAGAATAACATGTACAAAAATTAGGGTAAATACGTTGAAGTGATGGAATATGACCATAAAGATGAAAATAACAAAAGATTTTATAAAAGGAATTGATAAGATAAGAAGTTGGTTGAAAAAGAAAGAAGAGGATTTAAAAAAAAAAAGGGAGAGAATGTGATCAGGCAGGAGACTAGAACAAAGCCATACACTAGAGATTTAGGGTATATTTTGGTCTGTTAGAAGAAACTGTACCCCTGTATATATATATACACACACACATATATATGAGAGAACTACTTATGTGTGTATATATATATATATATATATATATATATATATATATATACCAAGAATAAGGTTAACTACTATGAAGGGATAGAATATGACTCGAAAAATGAAGAATAAAAAAGATTTTTTAAAAAAGGGATTGATAAGATGGTTGAAAAAGGGAAAAAGAAAAATTAAAAAAAAAGAAAGAAAAAGAAAATTAAAAAAAATAACTTTGAAGGACTAAAGAATCGTGGGAAAAAAAGCCATGAATTCTATGTGCAGTATTCCCCTAGCTCTGGAGTTCCGCTGTTCTCATTGATTGGTAAACTTGGTCTTGGCTGGCTGTTCTTGCTGATCTTCTGGGGGAGGGGCCTGTTGCCATGGTTCGCAAATATCTTTGTCAGAGGCAGAATTGCCCCACCCTTACTGGGTCTGGGCTAAGTAATCTGCTTGGGTTTGCTCTTGGGAGCTTTTGTTCCCTGCAAGCTTCCCCTATAGCTTTGGGGGAGGACAGTGAAAATGGCGGCCTCCCAATCTCTGCCCCAGAGGAGCCGAGAACTCGGGGACCCCCCTCCTCAGTGAGCCCCAGAGAAAAGCAATCAGTCACTCCTGTCTCCCCGGTCTCCGGCCGCACTCCTTGCTCACCCGGCCTGTGACCGAGCGTTTCTATCTCTGGCACACGACCCCATGTGGAGTCTCCAAACCTAGGAGATCCTTGTGGTGTGCTCCCGCGCTGCTCCTCCTGGGGGAGGAAGGGGAATCTCCCTGGATCTGCTGCTTGTTGGGTCCGGGCTGAAGAGCAGTGGCCCGACTGTGCCGTGGATCACAGTTTATGACAACCCTGAGCTGAGAGCCCGCACCTCAGCTCCGTCTCTACAGCCGGCTTCCCCGCTCTGATACCTGAGAGCTCTGCCGCACTCAGCCACCACCACCCCCAGGTCTTTCTGTGACCCGGAGGGTCCTGAGACCACACTATCCCGACGAGGGTTCCACCCCCCCGCTTAGCCACTGGAGCAATGTCCCTCAGTGGAGCCGACTTCTAAAACTTCTGGTTTTGTGCTCCTCGGCTCTATCACTTGCCAGTAGAGGCTGACAGGGCCCCCTCCCCCGCCGTCTAGCTTCCCGAATTTCACCTTGGATTCACTTCTCCACATCTCCTACCTTCCAGAAAGTAGTCGCTTTTCTGTTCAGAGAGTTGTTGCTATTCTTTTCTTTGATCCCCTTTGAGTTCATAGCTGTTCAGAATAGTTTGGTCCCTATCTAGCTGAATTCCTGGGACCAGACAAAATTTTGGTCTCCTACTGCTCCGCCATCTTGCTCCTCCCCCCCTCCCCAGCAACTACTTTTTAAAACGGATCACTTTGGAACCTTAGGATACTCATCAAGTAAACTATCTAGAAGAGTAGGGACTCTTAACATGTGTCTATTCATGCATGGATTATAATTAAGGCTTTTATGAAGCACCTGCTAAGTATATTACAATGTATGAAGTCCTTTGAGGATTAACTTTAACTTAATTTAGGTGGCCCCTCTCATAAATCTTTTACTGAATGATTATTGCACAATGGTCTACAGAGATGAATAAAGACATAGCCTTTGCCTTTAAGAAATTTACAGTGAAGAGGGAAAATTAGATTCGTAAAAATAAGAGCAACAACACGTCAAAGACAGACTGAAAGAAGCACGCCACAATGTATAGGCTACCATGGAGAAACAAAAGGAGAGAGCAGCTCTGTGAGGTTAGGGAGCTAAGTTCTATGGCACTCCCTGGAGGAGGTGACTCTTGCACTGTTGTAAAAGATGTGTAGGGGGAATGCCTGGGTGGCTCAGTTGGTTAAGCAGTTGCCTTCAGCTCAGGTCACAATCCTGGGGTCCTGGGATAGAGTCCCGCATTGGGGTCCCTGCTCAGTGGGGAGCCTGCTTCTCCCTCTACCTGCCCATCCCCCTGCTTGTGCTCTCTCTCTCTCTCAAAAAAAAAAAAAAAAAAAAATAGATGTGTAGGATTTCACCACATTGGCAAAGTTGTGGAGAAAACTAGTAGCTGATAAATATTTTGTCTAAGTGATTGAAAAGATCTCCCACTATTATGTAACAATTGCTGGTATTCTTGTCAGAGTTATGAAAAGTGAGTTATCAAATAATACTTATACACTAAGAATATAATCATAGCATGATATTATCATGACATGATATAGTATATGTTTACTTGTACAAGTTACTATATACCAGAAGAAAACATGGAGCAAGCAGAAATGCCCACAGATTGCCTGGTGTTTAACTGTGTATGTTGTCTGAGTGCTTTAGCAGTGTCCTCTCTGTTCATGAGCAGACATGTTCAGGCTGGGATTTAAATAAAAGTCCAATCTTACAGCATAAGCTTTATAGCTAATGTCGTATTTGTAAAAATTCAGATGTATGTAAACACAAAAGCAAACTAAACATCACTTTTCAGGTTTATACAAAGACACATTAATATACCGGAGATCAGCAAAAGGTAAAACTTTGGCTTCTGACTCATTTTAATGTTCACTTACTCATTACTTAAAAACATATTTAAATATTTAAAGAGATATTTGTATACCCATGTGTATAGCAGTGTTATTCATGATAGTCAAAAGGTGGAATCAACCCAAATGTCCATCAACAGATGAATGGTTAAACAAAATGTAGAATTTACACACAATGGGGCATTACTCATCCTGAAAAGGAAGGAAATTCTGACACATGCCACAACATGGATGAACAGTGAAAAAAGCCAGTCACAAAAGGGCAAATCCTGCATGGTTCCACTTAATCTGCGGTATCTAGAGTAGGACACTCATAGAAACAGAACGTAGCCTGGTGGTTCCCAGGGGTGGGAGGAAGGGAAAGTGGGGAGTCCATTAATGGGTATAGAATTTGGATATGAAAAGTCCTGGAGATTGATTACAGAACAGTGGATATGTACTTAATACTACAGCACTGTGCACTTAAAATGGTTAAAATGGTAAATTTTATGATATGTGTATTTTACCACAACTATGTATATATACATAACCAGAATAAAAGACTTATGGATTCCCTGTAGCCACTCGGGAACACGATGTAAATGCTGTGGATTTATCCTCTCAGCTTAGAGGTGGAGCTTTAATTCAGAGCACCTGGCCTCATAGCCCACATGTGTCTAGCGTGATGTGTTGGTGGTAGAGCAGATCTAGGAATTTTTCCACCTCACTTTAAGTTCAGAGTTCTTGCCACAATAAAATACTTTCTTTTCATCCCACTTTGTCCTCAGGAAAGTCTATTTCTATAACAAACACTCCTACAAATAAAGGAGATTAGGACCTATTATGTTTGTGTTGATCTTTGCTTTGTCTTAGCAGATGGAAAAAATACCATGTTTGATCCTTCATTTTGAAAAGAAAGCTAGAGAAATGCAGACCCCAAAGAGATATTTAGATTTAAAAGGTACATTTATTCCCATATCAATAATTTAAATAAATAAGAGTTTCTGTTAAACTTGGATGTCTTGTTTTTTTGTCTTTACTTCTTGTGGTTTGGGCACTAATATATTTCTTTTAGGTTAAACTGTGGACACAAACTTCTATTACAAAAGGAATGAACAAGAAATGAATTTTATATGGGGCCTGACTTAATTATTGTACAAGAGGTTTTATGGCATTTTAGAAATGAGTGGCACCATTTTCTACAATACTGTGCCTTGTAAAACTAAATGGCAGAAAATTAAAAACAGATTGAGAACATGTTTAAACTTAAAAAAAAAAAACCCTTATACTTCAACACATTTAACCAAATATAGATTAACTCTGGGAAAACCTATAACCACTGCAATTTGTGTAAGTTGTGTTCACAATGCCATGATATAACCAGAACAAAGTCTACAATTATGCAAGTAGTAAATGTAACAGCGTTCCTTAAAAATCAATTGTACATGTCATGGTATAAAAGTATGTACTTCATTATTTCATAGTTATAGCAACAATTATGTTTGGGTTTGTAAAGAAATGAAAGGTTTTTTTTCTTAACAGTAATTAAGCCTATTATGAAGTACCTGTTAAATGTATTACAATGCATGAAGTGCTTTGAGCCTTAAAGCTAACCTAATAAAGGCTCACCTTCAAATGGTTAATGGAAAGACTAGACATCAATAGCAAATATTCTGTGATAACTTTGTGAACAATTCTCTCAGCGCTTCTCCTTCCTTCACTTTATCTTCTGCATTTTTTTGCTGCTTCTCCCATCCTCCCGTTTGCTGTATTGTACCTGATTACTTATTGCCTGCCCATCTATCCTTTCATTTCCTACTCCTGTACTAACTATATAGTATTTCCTTGATTTACAAATGTTCTCTTTGTTCTCTGTGAGTGAGTGTATGAGACAATGAAGTGTGAAGAAGCTAAGGGAGAGAAGAGTGACACATGGTGGATAATTTTGTAACATGGCTGAGAAGATTGAGGCTTTTTTTTTTTGGAGGCTTTTGATTTTAATTGTGGTTCAAATATTGGGAATTGAATAAAACACTGGGAATAGATGTTCAAGAAATAAATTTAAAATGATGAATTAAAAAGCAGATATTTATTTTAGCCTAGAAAATTCAATGAAGAAATAGGAAAGCAATACTTTACTAAATGTGAAGAGATAAACTCTATCCATAGTTTTCCAGAAAAAATAATTTCAACAAGAAAAAAAATTGAGAAATATATTTTTAATACATCTGATTCTAAGATTACAGTATATAGCATATGTTTCCTCAAAATCAAACATCGATTTATTTTTAGAATGTAAGTTTCCTGACAGTATGATAAATCTCCCTTTGCCCTGCAGTGATTTAGGCTAAAGTATTTTGGTTAATGGAAAGTTTGTATTAACTGAGGCTTGCCAAAGAGTTCATATTTTTCACTGGATTCTAATGTTTTGAAACTTGTGACAAATAATTAAAATTTATTAAATGCCTCTAATAATTACTGAACCCTTAGCAAGCCTTCAAAACATTGAAAATATAGAATTAGGATTCTTCAGGCATCTGTTTGATGCTCCATCATTCTTTAAAAGTATACCAAAATTAATTAGAGAATCATTAATACATTTTAATTTTTTAATTAATTAATTAATTAATTTTTAAAATATTTTATTTATTTGTTAGAGAGAGAGCGTGGGCGACAGAGAGAGAGCAAGGGTACAAGCATGGGGAGCTGCAGGCAGAGGGAGAAGCAGGCTCCCTGCTGAGCAAGGAGCCTGATGTGGGACTCAATCCCAGGGCACTGGGATCATGACCTGAGCCGAAGGCAGACGTTTAACCAACTGAGCCACCCAGGCGTCCCCATTAATACATTTTCAAAGAGAGCTGCTTTACTAGCAATTATACAGTGGTTTTATAACACGCTCCTCATTTTGAAAAGATAATTTATAATTATCTAGTACATTTGTAAAACACCATGTACATTCAGCTCTGAATATCTTGAATGCAGGGACTTGGCCTGTCCCTCTTTGAACCTCAGCATGCTTCTTTGCATAGAGTAAATGAATATTTTCAAAAACATTGAATTTGTGACTTTAGGCTTTTCTTTCAAACACAGGAGTCTAAATTCCCCAAAGACTATCTACTAATGATATTTTCTCAGTATGATTTTGTCTCCAAACAAGATCAAGAAATATTTGCTCTCACTAAGAAAGATTTTGGAAACAAAACAAAAAAGTTCTCATCCTACATTGCCCTAAACTGCTGAAATAGCCACATTTGAAATTTCTGGTTCTCAGCCTCAGAAATACAATAATGTGGTTGAGGACAATTGAGATAAAATACAAGTAGCTTTTATTAGTAAAGATCAGAAATTATAGGCTTTAATTTGACTGACTTTATTTATAAAAGAAAGTATTTTATATTAGAATTGGATAACAGACCTAGTGAAGAAAATAATTTTGACTTTATTTTCTTCTCATAACGTAAGTACTGAAATGACATGTGAAATTGCCCTTCTAAGCAACGAAAAGGAAAGACAACAAGAAAACATTTATATTTCCGTGATTATAATAGTTCTACAATTAAGAGTTGTGTTGGAATGCAGCCCAATGTGAATGTGTTACTTAAGTAAAAATCTATACATATTCCATTTCTTATCATGATTATATGAGCTTCTCTCTTTATGTTTGCTGCAAATGAGAGAACAGCCCAAGATATTCCACTATATAACTATGAACTTTTTGGTTGGTTAATTTCCCAGAAGCATAATATTCATATACACAGTTTGTGATAACCAGTAAACTTATAAAATAAGTTTGTTATAGGTTATTGTATTTGCTTACTTAGCCAATATTTCTTTTTTACAGAAAATTGAATTTAGTTACTTAAGCAGTAAATGAAGTTATTAGCCTTGGGAAAATTAACTTACTGCTCTATAAATGAACTCCACCATCATGTAATCAATTCAACACCGTGTGTGGGTTCTCTGGTTTAAAAGAACATTTTGACTAGGTCTCTTCTGAAGCCACAAAAAATCAGTGTTGCCTTTGACAGATTTAACTCAAATACAATGTAAAGCCTGGAGCCTTGTGTGACAAGCCTTAAACTATAAGATTTTCAGTTAGAAAAGATAAAGTCTGGGAGTAGTAATCACCTAAGAGTAAAAAAAAAAATCATGAAGACAATGGATAATGTTAACATTGACTTATTTACTTGAATAACTCAAACTTGAAAGAACAAACTTGAGACAAAATGAGAGTACAGAAGGCTTAAACATGAATTAGGTTAAAAAGATTTTAGTTTAATGAAGGATGAAGTCAAGATTAAGGTAGGGAAATATCATTAAACTTTTGAATTTGTATTAAGGGAAATGACTCTGCTTCTTTACAAAACATCTTTAGTGGCTACCATCAAAGAAGTATTGGACTAGATAAAATGAATTATTCTGGCTAGTATTAGAAATCTGTATCAGTAAGTAATTTGTTAAATATTTGTGCTTAGATGATATTTACAACATTAAATTTATTTTTTAAGATTTTGTTTGTCCATGAGAGAGAGAGAGAGAGAGATAGTGAGAGAGGGCACAAGCAGGGGCAACAGGCAGAGGGAAAGGAAGAAGCAGGATCGAGATGTGGAACTCGATCCCCACGTAGGGCTCAATCCCAGGACCCCGGGATCATGACCTGAGCCGAAGGCAGATGCTTAACTGACTGGCCACCAGGCACCTGATATTTAGATTTAAAGAAATTCCAATTTCTACTTTCAGAAACATTATTCAGAACCTCCCTTTCCTGTCTCAGGCAATCCCATAACTTTCTGGTCACTTTTGGGTAAAAAAAAAAAAAAAAGTCCAGTCCAATACAGTACAATTTAAATCAGTTGAACATTTTAAGCTTGTATTATTCCCTTTGCATAATAATGGCTGACCTTCAGTTGGAGAGCCTCAGTATGAAGAAGAACAGCTTTTTCATTCCTCTGCTGCCTTTTTCTAGGATCAGGAATGGGGAAATGGGCAGAAGTCATTTGACTTAATTAGTGCTCTCTCTTGTGATCCTCTTGGCTTCCAATGAGATGGGTATGGCCAGCATCTAAATGGTGACTCTTCCATGTGGAACTTGTGCAAGATCACTGGGGATTGGGGGGGAAGGTTTTCCCATTCCCTTTACACATTCCTTCTCTATCCTTGGAGACCTATGATTATATTATGGTAAAACAAAGAATACATTCTGTTTGTGTGAATATTATTATAATTATTATTTATTTCAATGGTTCAAAGAATTGTAGTTCATCTCCTTTTCTCATAGACATACAAGGGCCAACAGAGTGTATGTACATCTATGGCAAGAAGAGATTAGATTCATACATAGTTCATGCCTAAAACAATTTTTGTTAATATGTATTTTGTAGTGCTCAGCATAAAAATAACTTTCCTCTTCCCTCAAAAAGAGCTTCCTTCTAAGGGAGACTAAGCTAAGAACGTTTCTTCCATTTAAAGACAAATCCTATACTTTAAAAAATAAAACATGATAGCTTATTAAAAATTCAGTTTGTTAAATCTGATTGAAGATTCAGTCCAAAGCCATTTTGAAAGACTAGGATTTTAATTTGCATGCTATAGTTTTTTATTATGTATTTATTTTATGCCGTTGTCTTTCAATTTTGTGACATAGTTAAGCAATTGTTGATAGGTGTGTTGAATTTAGTAAGACTGCCTTCCTTACTTAAATGATCTATTTCCGTTGAACTGCCAGTTAAAGATGATCTCACACTTGCTGACATATTATTAGTGATGGGCTGTTAAAGGAATGTTGCTATTTCCTTACGCTGTTTATTTTTCTTCTTCACATATCACACTGACCTTATTTACTTTGTTCTTTGAACACTTTTTGCTTTCTCTGAGAAGGACACAGAATAAATGTTCACAAAACCAGTTGGATTATGGGGAAAAATCCAAATAGGAGTTAGCTGCTTTACAACTCTCAGACTTGCTCTTCTAAAAGTATAAAAATAAAAATTAAAAAATCCCCTTTTTGGATCAACATTTTCACTTATTCATGGCCACTATTTATTTTGTTTTTGAGCTACTATATACTTATAAAATACTCCGTTATAATTTTTCTAATATTTTATTGTTATAACAATTGTTACAACACATACTCCAACTAAATATTTTTCAAGTTTTTAATCAACTTAGCGACATCTTGAAATCATTTAATTTACTCATCCAACCTTCTATTCCACATTTTTTTCTCAGCACCTGCCATGTGCCCGCATGGAGCTAGATCCTGGAGATATGCTGGTAAACAAGGGACAAGTCCCTGCCCTCATGGAGCTTGCAGTCTGATTGTGGAGATAGAAAAAAGAAAGAAAAAACAATGCATACACTAGAAAATTAGACATTGTGATGAGCATCTGAAGAGAATAAGCACAGGACTCTTACAGCACTTAACACATTATAAGTTTGTGTGATAAACTCACCAATCATTTGATAACAAATATACACTATATACATACATTCTCACTCCCCTAACAAATCATTATAGTTTACTTAAACTTTTAAAAATATTCAAATATAGCTTTTCAATGATGACAGCTACATTATTTAAAAAGTATGCCCAAAACATCAGTATCACCTAGGTCTCATTAGAAATACACATTTTCAGGTTGCACCTCAGACCTCTAAGCTGATGATTTAACAAGTCCTCCAGTTGACTCTGATGCACATACATGCTCACATTTGAAAACTACTAATTTAAGCTTCTCTAGAAAGCCTTCCTAAACCCTCCACAGATGAGTCTGTGGATATAGGCTTCCTATGTATATTTCTAACTACGGTCCTCAGACCAAAACCAGCCTGCGGCTTGTTTTCTATAATAAAAGTTATTGAAATACAACCACGTCCATTTGTTGATATACTGTCTATGGCTCTTTTAAGCTAATGGCAGAATTCTAATGGTCCTCCAAACCCTACAATACTTACTATCTGCTTTTTTACAGAAAAGAAAAAAAAAGCCTTCTTCTTGCTCTAGTACTATAGCATAGCACGAGTTACAGTGAATTACCCTTAGCCGTTTACTTACCATTCTTTTATTGCCAGCACTTTTCTGAATTCTGGGATGCATCCACAAAAAATCAAAGTTTCTCTCCTCATAGAACTTACATTGTGGGGTGGGTGGGATAGACTGAACAAATAATTTCCTTTCATCAACAACAGGTTTGGAATTGTGTATTATTCACAAGGGTGCCTAGCCCAGCGTCTGGTCCACACTGGATGTTCAATAACTGTCTATTAAATAAATGAATCATCAGTGAGTGAGAGAAAGAATGCCACAAAGTGCCAGGAAGGGCACTTCTGTCTGTACATGAGTGTCAAGAATGTAACTGAGCTTCTTGGAATTATTTGACTCCTCCTTATTCGTAACTGATATCCTGAGATTCTGCATTCAGTGAGCCTCAATACTCATTTGGTGTTTCAGATAGCACAAAAAGTGTTATAGAATTTAGATAGTACTAAAAAACTCAACTCTAAAATTTAAAGTAATACATCCTTTTAGGAGAGCAAGCAAGGGTTCATATATGTGGCAAGTACAGTGAGTCATGACCCACTTCTGCAACTCTAAAGAATTGGGAATCATCGCATTCTACCTTGCAATGGTATTTTAAAACATAGGCTATATATATGATGTGAAAGGATACTTTGGGTCTTGGTTGAGTTGTTCATCATACAAAGCACCAGGATAGCATATGCAAAATAATCTTTATCTGTACTGGGAATGTAGCAATTTTACTTTATGTTGTTTATATCAAGAAGAAATTAATCTCAAATCACTACCAATTATATATCAATCATACTGATGGTAAAAATTTTGATCCAATACATTACTTTTTTTCATAGGCAAATTCTATCCAATATGGTCAAATGTGAAGGAATTTTATTTTACTTGAACTGTATAAGGGACAAAAAAAAAAACTGCCTCAAAATAAATCAGGGGCTTTAAGTGGTTAGTTATTTTCAGATGGAAATAAGAAAATTATAGACAGCTGAAGATTTGAAATCAATTATTAACTCTACCGATGATAATGAAGCTAGTACAGATATGTAGTCGATGAAGGTGACAGATTATTCATACATTAAAATGCCTACTATTAAATGAAATTGAGGAGATGCCCAAGTTGTTTTCTAAGTGACCATTTCTAATTATTCAACTAGATAATCAGCCTATTCACAAAAGGATCCAGCAGCAACATACAGACCTTGGTGTGAAGGGGCTAGGGAGACTCAGTGGCTTGGTCCTTAATCAAGCACATGAGTATTCAGCACAAAGTTGTTCATATAAAGTACATATAAAGTGCTTAGCACAGTGTTTGGCACACAGTAAACATTAAATAAATGATTGCCATTATTACTAACCAGAATCTGAAAAGTGACTTTAGAGAGGGACGTGTTCTCTGATTTCTTAGATGAGACTTATCACATCTAGAAGGTCATCTCTTCCTCCAACAAGAAAAGATTCATGGAAGTGATATCATTTGAGATAAGTTGTAAATAATAGTTAATATTCAAGAGGTAGAAAGAGACAGTGGCATGCTAAGTGCATGTTTCTGCTGCCCTCGACCTTCCCTTACAAATACTCATCCTCAGTGGAGCACCTTCCAAAGACAAGCAAGCCTGAAGGGGAAAACCAGCCTTTGGCTTTGCTGAGGTCCTGGCAGAAGGCACATCTGCAGGACTTTACTATTATCTGGGCCTGCCTAATCTTGCATCCTAGAGAGAAGATATCTTGGACAAATTAGAGCTTTGTGCTTCGTGAAGAGTTTGGTTCACTGAGATGTGTGGAGCACTAAGAAGAAAGCCAGAATTTGTCCATCCATATTTGTGGTCCCTCAGGAACCTATAGGTCCCTCAGTTCCCCAAGTAGTTCCCAAAAAGCAGAGGACTTTGGGAGAGTTCTCTTTATCTCTTCAACTAGAAAGACATTAACCTTTATAACTGATGGGAGCAGAGGGGTTCTCTCTCAAGGACTCAGTAGGTAACCAAAAAGTCTGAAGCTGGTACATTTCCTGCTCACAGGGCCAGATACAGTATGTTCCCCAAAAACTGTGGCGGTGGTATCACTTGGAACTGGAAGCAAAGGGAAAGCAATGCACTGGAGAAAAAAGTGCTCTTGGAAAGTGATGGGTAACCATTAGTAGATGGTAAAATTTCAGTAGAACTTCTAAATTGACAAGGGAAAAAGGTAACAGTAATTGAATCAAATAAGTAAAAAAAATTATGAAATATAGAAAAGAGAAAAAACAATGTATAATGAATACAGACATTATTGAGTGAATTGTATAATATCTGTGCTTTGGAAGTTTATGCAGAATTAAAGGAAATGAATACAAGCTATATAAGTTGACCTGGAGATATTTCTATGAGGTATTAATGAGTAAAAGAAGCAAGATGCTGAGAATTATGTATAATGTGATTGCATTTTTATAAAACAAACAATGGAAAATCTAGATAATTATGTTTGTATGCATGAATATATTTGGTTTGTGTATAATGCTCAGCATGAAGAAAAATGTAGACTAACAAATACTAGATTGCTAACATGAGTTATAGGGTGGGAAGCAGGGAGGGCTCATATTGATAGGAGATAATATGGATAAAGATGCAAAAAAGAGGGAGGATGAAGGAGCCAAGTAACTTAGGAAAATAATCAACAGTAATTTGATCAAATAAGTAAATAAAATAAACTATGGTAAAAATTTCACAAAAATGGGAAAAACGTTATGCAATTAAAATCCTACAAATATGTTTATGCATACAAAAGTGGGGTTTTGTTTGTTTTTTATAAGATTTTATTTTTAAGTAATCTCTACACCCAGTGTGGGGCTTGAACTTATAACCCCAAGATTAAGAGTCGCATGCTCTACTGACTAAGCCAGCCAGGTGCCCCCCCCACAGAAGTGTTTTTAAAGAGAAAAGGAGAAGGACGCCTGGGTGGCTCAGTCGGTTCAGCGGTTAAGTGTCTGCCTTTGGCTCAGGTCATGATCCCAGGGCCCTGGGATGGAGCCCCAGATCCCTTTGCCTGCCATTCCCTCTGCTTGTGCATTCTCTCTCTGTCAAATAAATAAATAAAATCTTTAAAAAGAAGAAAAAAAAAGAAAAGGGGAATGGGTGGAGGTGCACCAGACAAACTAAAATGAAAGAAGAGCAAAGCTGATATCAGACAAGTTGGGAATTTGGGGTTAAATGGGATAAAAAGAACATTGTATAATAATAAAAAATAAATGTTAATAAAATGCAATCCTTGATGAAGTTAAAGTAACAGTATAAACTTGTATTGTCAAGCAACATAGCAGCTGATTATACAAAGGAAATGTATTAGAAACACAAGGAGAATTTAAGGAGATTAAAAAATACAATTAAATTGGGATATTTGGTTTCACGTAGATTAAGTCAAGTCAGGTAAACAAAAAGAAGTTAAGATGAGAAGAAATTTAATAACATAATTACACTTGAGTGTGTGTGGGGGAGAAAAAAAAGATTGGGGTGAGAGAGAATTCAGAGAACTTTGCATTTCACAAATAGGCAAAATAACAATTTATTTATTTATTTATCTATCTATCTATCTATCTATTTATTTATTTATAAATTCTGCCTCCTGCTTGCTGACAAAGAATAAATGAAAACATTTTAAAGTAGAGATTTTACAGATCACATTCTCAGATAGTTAATCTAATAATCTAGAAGATCTGAAAAATTAGTTACTTGAAATTTAAGAAACAGTCTCTTAATCCTTAGATGCAACACGAATTCAAAAGTGAAATTACAAACTAGCTAGAAAGTTATAAAAGGAACATTTTTTATACTAAAACCCATGGGACACAGTTAAAGCTATTCTCAGAAAATTTTAGATCTTTAAGTGCCTTCATTATTAAAGAAGAAAGACAAAAAGTACAGGAACTTGGTATGTATCTTGATAAATCAGACAAAACAAACAAAATATGCTAAGACAAAGTAGTGGAAACAATACATAAATCTATAATCTGAGAAAATAAAATTGAAAAAAGCATAAGTAAATCTGAAAACTGATTCTTTAAAAGATCAATAATATAAATTATAATATAAAGCTCAATTAAGGAAAAAGGGAAGCAAAAAACATATATTAGGATGAAAATGGTGATATAATCCAGATACAAATGAGATTTAAAGAATTATAAGAATATTCTAACCAATTTGAAAACCTAGATTATGTAAATGTTTTCCTAGCAAAAAGATAAATCACCAACATAGACTCACGAATAAGTAGAAAACTTGAGAAGTCAATCATTGTAAAATAGATTGGAAAGGAGATTTAAAATATATTTCTAAATGAAGAATCGTGAGCAGAGTTTCAAAGATGAGTTTTCTCTAATTTTTAGAGGATAGTTTTAATTTATTTAAATTACGTTAAGAAAATGAGGGAGCTCCTAACTTCATTGTATAAAACAAAATAATATTAACATCAAAATATGATAAAAACATACAAAGGAAGAAAATATAGCTTAATGATACTTTATAGGATGCAAATAAAGTATTATCAATTGGAATTTAGAAGTGAGATATTCACAGATAGGATTATGAGAGTAAGTACAAGAATATGAGGGTGAGTACAAAATCAGGAAAAACACATTTCATGATACCAAGATAATAATGGAGAAAACCAAATTAATATGGCCCTAGATCCTGAAAGTTATTTCACAAAATATAGCAGATATTCTTCATAAACCCTGACTAAAATAAGAAATTACTTCAATAGGATAGTTTTTACTTATGAACAATAAGAAGCCCGTTTTATTATTATTCAAATTAAAAAAATACATTTTAGCAAATGTAATAAGAAAAGAACATTAATATAATATTAATATTGGAAAAGAAGAATGAGATTATTCATATTTTTGCTAAAAATTGAAACCTGAGAAAGCTAAATTCTTCTAGTCACTTTAAGGGAAATTTTCAAAGTGGCCATGTACCTTATAAATATACAATCACAGATACCTTTTCTTTATATTTGATGTAATAGCTATAAATATAAATGGAGTTACCCTATTTGAAATAGCAGCAAAAACTATAAAATAATTAGAAATAATCTTAACAAGAGCAGTATGAGGCCTATATGAAGATATCCATAAAATATTTCTGAAGGGAACTCATCAAGATATAGACTAAAGGAAAGATTTACCATGTTCCTAATGGGAACACTTAATATCATAAAAGTGAGAATTCTTCTCAGGTTAATATATGAATTATGAGAAATTTTAATTAGAGGCCCTGAAATGTTTCTTTGGAATTGAAGTAACCTACAATTTTTTAAGATTTATTTATTTATTTATTTGAGAGAGAGAGAGAGAGAGAGTGAGAAACAGCATGAGAGGGGAGAAGTTCAGAGAGAGAAGCAGGCCCCCTGCTGAGCCACGAGCCCAGTGCAGGACTTGATCCTAGGACTCCAGGATCATGACCTGGGCCGAAGGCAGTCACTTAACCGATTGAGACACCCAGGCATCCTAACCTACAATTTTTTTAAAAGAGAAAATATTCAAGGACATAATATTGGCTTAAGAATGTGTGAAGAAAATAGTAAAACACAAAAGAAGTTTTAGTTATAGGCTACAGTATGTGTATGTCAGTGTGTATAAGGTAAAGTTACTATTCTGTTCACTGTGAAATGATGCTTACCAATAGTAGTATTAAAAATGTCTCTCCTCCTGGAAGAAAAGAGAGTTTGATCTCACCTCTATTTATTTTTTAAGATTTATTTATTTATTTTAGAGAGAGAGAGAGTATGTGTATGTAAGCGAGTGGGAACAGGGGCAGAGGGAGAGAGAGAATCTCAAGCTGACTCCATGCTGGGTGTAGAACCTGATACTGGGCTGGATCTCATGGCCCTGAGATCATGACCTGAATAGAAAACAAGAGTCAGAGGCCTAACTGACTGAGGCACTCACGTGCTCCTCCCCTCTATTCTTATACATAAATATACACACATACACCACAAAGAGGTGAATAAATACATAAATAATCACTTAGTAAGTAAAACACAAGAAAACAATAATCTTAGGGAAAATGTCTGTAGAGAAGTGCCTGGGTGGCTCAGTTGGTTATACATCTGCCTTTGGCTCAGGTAATGATCCCAGGGCTCTGGGATCGAGCCCTGTATCCAGCTCCCTGATCAGTGGAAAGCCTGCTTCTCTCTCTCCCTCTGCTGCTCCCCCTGCTTGTGCTCTCTCTCTCACACTCTCTCTCTGTTAAATAAATAAAATCTTAAAAAAAAGATTATAAAAAATGTCTGTACAATATTTGTATAATCTACAAGTCTGAAGGCTCTTAAAATAAGATAGTATATCCAGAACCTGAGGAAGAAAAGTACATATTTAAACTTGATTAGAGAAACATTGGAAAGAATTTCAATGAAGATACCATGATTGAAGTCAAGTTCATGGTTGATTAGAAGAAAACCTCAGTTTATACAAAAAAGCCTTCAAATTTACACTATAGGGGGAGGAGCAAATGGCAGAGGAGTAGGAGACCTGGATTTCCTCCGGTCCCAGGAATTCAGCTGGATAGGGATCAAAGCATTCTGAACACCTACAAACTCAACAGGAGATCAAAGAAAAGAATAGCAATAACTGAACAGAAAAGCGACCACTTTCTGGAAGGTAGGACGTGCAGAGAAGTGAATCTGAGGTGATATTTGGAAGGATAGACGATGGGGGAGGGGGGTCTCCGGCCGCTGCTTTTGGCAAGTGATAGAGCCCCAGAGCACAAAATCGGAACTTTAGGAAGTCGGCTCTGCTGAGGGACGTTGCTCCAGTAGCTAAGCAGGGGGTGGAACCCTCGCTGGGACAGTATGGTCTCAGGACCCTCAGGGTCACAGAAAGACCACGGGTGCCTGAGTGCGGCAGAGCTCCCAGGTATTGGAGCGGGAAAGCCGGCTGCAGAGACGGAGCTGAGGAGTGGGCTGTCAGCTCGGGGTTGCCATAGAACGTGATCCGCGGCACAGTCCGGCCACTGCTCTTCCAGCAGGGATGCAACAAGCGGCAGATCCGGGGGACTCCCCTTCCTCTCCCAGGAGGAGTGGTGCAGGAGTGCACCACAGGGATCTGCTGGGTTTGGAGACTCCACATGGGGTCAGATGCCAGAGATAGAAATGCTCGGTCACAGGCCGGGTGAGCAAGGAGTGTGCGGAGACTGGGGAGACAAGAGTGATTGACTTCTTTTCTCTGGGGCTCACTGAGGAGTGGACCCGGAGTTCTCGGCTCCTCTGGGGCAGAGATTGGGAGGCCACCATTTTCAGTCTTGTCCTCCAAAGCTGTACCAAAAGCTTGCAGGGAACAAAAGCTCCAGAGAGCAAACTGAGCAGATTACGTAGCCCAGACTGGGAAAGGGCAGGGCAATTCCGTTTCCAAAAGACATTTGGGAACCATGGCAACAGGCCCCTCCCCCAGAAGATCAGCAAGAACAGCCAGCCAAGATCAAGTTTACCGATCAATGAGAACGGCAGAACTCCAGGGCTAAGGGAATACTGCACATAGAATTCATGGCCTTTTTACCATGATTCTTTAGTTTTTCAAAGTTAATTTTTTTAACTGTCCTTTTTTTTTAAATTTTTTTTACCCTTTTTCAACCAACATTTTATCAATCCCTTTTTTAAAAGACATTTTTATTTTTCATTTTTAGAGTCATATTCTATCCCTTCATAGTAGTTACCCTTATTTTTGGCATATATATATATAAGTTGTTCTCTCTTTAAAATTTTGAGATACAGTTTCTTCTAACAAATCAAAATATACCCTAAATCTCTAGTTTATGGCTTTGTTCTACTCTCCTGCCTGATCACATTCTCTCTCTTTTTTCCTTTTTTTTTAAAAATCCTCTTCTTTCTTTTTTCAACCAACTTCCTATCTTATCAATTCCTTTTATAAAATCTTTTATAAGTTTCATCATTACAGTCATATTCCATCCCTTCATCGTATTAACCCTTATTTTTGTACATATATAAGTTTTTCTTTCTTTAAAATTTTGGGAGGCACTTTCTTCTAAAAGACCAAAATACGCCAAAAATCTAGTGTATGGCACTGATCTATGCATCAGCCTGATCATATTTATCATATTCTGTTTTTGTTTTGTTCTGTTTTTGTTTTTTCTTTTTCTTTTCCTTTTTTCTCTCTTTCCCTTTCTTTTCCCCTAGTTTCAGGTCATTTCTGATTTGTTTAGAGTATATTTTCTGGGGACATTGTTACCCTGTTAGCATTTTGTTTTCTCGTTCATCTGTTCTCCTCTGGACAAAATGACAAGACGGAAAAAATCACCTTAATGAAAAGAACAAGAGGCAGTATGGACTGCCAGGGACCTACTCAATATGGACATTAATACAATGTTAGAAGAAGAGTTCAGAATGATTATTTTAAAGGTACTAGCTGGGCTTGAAAAAAGCATGGAAGTTATTAGAGAAACCCTTGCTGGAGAAATAAAAGAACTAAAATCTAACCAAGTCGAAATCAAAAAGGCTATTAATAAGACAATCAAAAATGGGGGCTGTAACTGCTAGGATAAATGAGGCAGAAGAGAGAATTCTAGATATAGAAGACCAAATGAGGGAAAATAAAGAAACTGAGAAAAAGAGCAATAAACAACTACTGGATCACGAGGGCAAAATTCGAGAAATAAGCAATACCATAAGACGAAACAACATTAGAATAATTGGGATCCCAGAAGAAGAAGAAAGAGAGACAGGGGCAGAAGGTATATTGAAACAAATTATAGCAGAGAACATCCCTAATTTCGGGATGGAAACAGGCACCAAAATCCAGGAGGCACCAAGAACCCCCCTCAAAATCAATAAAAATAGGTCAAAATCCCAACAACTAATAGTAAAACTTACGAGTCTCAGAGACAAAGAGAAAATCCTGAAAGCAGCTCGGGGGAAGAGATCTGTAACCTACAATCGCAGAAACATTAGATTGGCAACAGACCTATCCACAGAGACCTGGCAGGCCAGAAAGGACTGGCATGAAATCTTCAGGGCACTAAACAAGAATATATGCAGCCAAGAATACTATATCCAGCTAGGCTGTCATTGAAAATAGAAGGAGAGATCAAAAGCTTCTAGGACAAACAAAAACTAAAGGAATTTGCAAACACGAAACCAGACTTACAAGAAATTTGAAAGGTATCCTCTAAGCAAAGAGAGAGCCTAAAAGCAACATAGACTAGAAAGAACACAGACAATATACAGTAAGTTACCTTAGAGGAAATACAATGACACTAAATTCATATCTTTCAATAGTTACCCTGAATGTAAATGGGCTAAATGCCCCAATCAAAAGACACAGGCTATCAGATTGGATAAAAAAATAAAACCCATCAATATGCTGCATGCAAGAGACTCATTTTGACCCAAAGACACCCCCAGATTGAACGTGAGGGGGTGGAAAACCATTTACCATGCTAATGGACACTAAATAAAGCTGGGGTGGCAATCCTTATATCAGACAAATTAGATTTTATACCAAAGAATGTAATAAGAGATGAGGAAGGACACTACATCCTACTTAAAGGATCTATCCAACAAGAAGATCTAACAATTGTAAATATCTATGCCCCTAACATGGGAGCAGCCAATTATAGAAGGCAATTAATAACAAAACCACAGAAACACAACAACAACAATACAATGATAGTGGGGGACTTTAACACCTCCTTCACTGAAATGGACGGATCATCTAAGCAAAAGATCAACAAGGAAAAAAAGACTTTAATTGACACACTGGACCAAATGGACTTTACAGGTATATTCAGAACATTCCATCCCAAAGCAACGGAATACACATTCTTCTCTAGTGCCCGTGGAACATTCTCCAGAATTGATCACATCCTAGGTCACAAATCAGGTCTCAATCGGTACCAAAAGATTGGGATCATTCCCTGCATATTTTCAGACCACAATGCTTTGAAACTAGAACTCAACCACAAGAGGAAAGTCGGAAAGAACTCAAATACATGGAGGCTAAAGAGCATCCTACTAAAGAATGAATGGGTCAACCAAGAAATTAAAGAAGAATTAAAAAAATTCATGGAAACCAATGAAAATGAAAACACAACTGTTCAAAATCTTTGGGATATAGCAAAGGCAGTCCTGAGACGAAAGTATATAGCAATACAAGCCTTTCTCAAGAAACAAGAAAGGTCTCAAATACACAACCTAACCCTACACCTAAAGGAGCTGAAGAAAAAACAGCAAATAAAGCCTAAACCCAGCAGGAGAAGAGAAGTCATAAAGATCAGAGCAGAAATCAATGAAATAGAAACCAAAAGAACAGTAGAACAGATCAACGAAACTAGGAGCTGGTTCTTTGAAAGAATTAACAAGATTGATAAACCCCGGGCCAGACTGATCAAAAAGAAAAGAGAAATGACCCAAATCAACAAAATCATGAATGAAAGAGGAGAGATCACAACCAACACCAAAGAAATACAAACAATTATAAGAACATATTATGAGCAACTCTATGCCAGCAAATTAGATAACCTGGAAGAAATGGATGCATTCCTAGAGATGTATCAATACCAAAACTAAACCAGGAAGAAATAGAAAACCTGAACAGACCTATAACCACTAAGGAAATTGAAACAGTCATCAAAAATCTCCCAAGAAACAAAAGCCCAGGGCCAGACGGCTTCCCAGGGGAATTCTATCAGACATTTCAAGAAGAATTAATACCTATTCTCCTGAAACTGTTCCAAAAAATAGAAATGGAAGGGAAACTTCCAAACTCATTTTATGAGGCCAGCATTACCTTGATCCCAAAACCAGACAAAGACCCCATCAAAAAAAGAGAATTACAGACCAATATCCTTGATGAACATGGATGCAAAAATTCTCACCAAAATACTAGCCAATAGGATCCAACAGTACATTAAAAATTTATTCACCACGACTAAGTGGGATTTATCCCTGGACTGCAAGGTTGGTTTAACATCTGCAAATCAATCAATGTGATAGAATACATTAACAAAAGAAAGAACAAGAATCATATGATCCTCTCACTAGATGCAGAAGAAGCATTTGACAAAGTACAGCATCCTTTCTTGATGAAACTCTTCAGAGTATAGGCATAGAGGGTACATACCTCAATATCATAAAAGCCATCTTTGAAAATCCCAAGCCAATATCATTCTCAATGGGAAAAACTGAGAGCTTTCCCCCTAAGGTCAGGAACATGGCAGGGATGTCCACTATCACTACTGCTATTCAACATAGTATTAGAACTCCTGGCCACCACAAAGACAAAAAAAAAAAAAAAAATGATATAAAAGGCATCCAGATCAGCAAAGGAGTCAAACTCTCACTCTTTGCAGATGATATGATACTTTATGTGGAAAACCCAAAAGACTCCACCCCAAAAGTGCTAGAACTCAAAGAGGAATTCAGTAAAGTAGCAGGATAGAAAATCAATGCACAGAAATCAGTGGCATTCCTACACACCAAGACAGAAGAAAGAGAAATTAAGGAGTCAATCCCATTTACAATTGTCCCCAAAACCATAAGATACCTAGGAATAAATCTAACCAAAGAGGCAAAGGATCTGTACTCAGAAAGCTATAAAATACTCATGAAAGAAATTGAGGAATACACAAAAAAATGGAAAAACGTTCCATGCTCATGGATTGGAAGAACAAATATTGTGAAGATGTCAATGCTACCTAGAGCAGTCTACACATTCAATGCAATCCCCATCAAAATACCATCCACTTTTTTCAAAGAAATGGAACAAATAATCCTAAAATTTGTATGGAACCAGAAAAGACCCCGAATAGCCAGAGGAATACTGAAAAAGAAAAGCAAAGCTGGCGGTATCACAATTCCGGACTTCCAGCTCTATTACAAAGCTGTCATCTTCAAGACAGTATGGTACTGGCACAAAGACAGACACATAGAACAATGCAACAGAATAGAGAGCCCAGAAATGGACCCTCAACTCTATGGTCAACTCATTTTGGCAAAGCAGGAAACAATCTCCACCGGAAAAAAAGACAGTCTCTTCAACAAATGGTGTTGGGAAAATTGGACACCCAAATGCAGAAGAATGAAACTGGACCAATTCCTTACACCACACACAAAAATAGACTCAAAATGGTTCAAAGACCCCAGTGTAAGATAGGAGTCCATCAAATCCTAAAGGAGAACACAGGCAGCAACCTCTTCGACCTCAAGCTACGGCAACTTCTTCCTAGAAACATCACCAAAGGCAAGGGAAGCAAGGGCAAAAATGAACTCTTGGGACTTATCAAGATAAGCTTTTGCACAGCAAAAGAAACAGTCAAGAAAACCAAAAGACAAGTGACAGAATGGGAGAAGATATTTGCAAATGACATATCAGATAAGGGGTGGTATCCAAAATCTATAAAGAACTTATCAAACTCAACACCCAAAGAACAAATGATCCAATCAAGAAATGGGCAGAAGACATGAACAAACATTTTTCCAAAAAAGACATCCAAACGGCCAGCAGACACATGAAAAAGTGCTCAACCTCGCTCGGCATCAGGGAAATCCAAATCAAAACCTCAATGAGATACCACCTCACACCAGTCAGAATGGCTAAATTTAACAAGTCAGGAAATGACAGATGTTGGTGGGGATGCAGAGAAAGGGGAACCCTCTTACACTGTTGGTGGGAATGCAAGCTGGTGTAGTCACTCTGGAAAACAGTATGGAGGTTCCTCAAAAAGTTGAAAATAGAGCTACCATACGACCCAGCAATTGCACTACTGGGTATTTACCCCAAAGATACAAATGTATGGATCCAAAGGGGTACCTGCACCCCGATGTTTATAGCAGCAATGTCCACAATAACCAAACTGTGGAAAGAACCAAGATGTCCATCGACAGAGGAATGGATAAAGAATATGTGAGATATATATATACACACACACACACACACACAGACACACACACACACACACACACACACACAATGGAATATTATGCAGCCATCAAAAGGAATGTGATCTTGCCACATGTAATGACATGGATGGAACTGGAGGGTGTTATGCTGAGCGAAATAATTCAATCAGAGAAAGACATGTGTCATACGACCTACTGTTATGAGGAATTCTTAATCTCAGGAAACAAACTGAGGGTTGTTGGAGTGGTGGGGGGTGGGAGGGATGTGGCTGCTAGGTGATAGACATTGGGAAGGGTATGTGCTATGGTGATCTATGTGAATTGTACAAGACTGTTGATCACAGATCTGTACCTCTGAAACAAATAATACAACATATGTTAAAAAAAAAAGAAGAAGATAGCAGGAGGGGAAGAATGAAGGGGGGGAATCGGAGGGGGAGACGAACCATGAGAGATGATGGACTCTGAAAAACAAACTGAGGGTTCTAGAGGGGAGGGCGGTGGGAGGATGGGTTAGCCTGGTGATGGGTGTTAAGGAGGTCATGTTCTGCATGGAGCCCTGGGTGTTATACACAAGCAATGAATCATGGAACACTACCTCAAAAACTAATGATGTAATGTGTTGTGATTAACATAACAATAAAATGATTAAATGGAAAATAATTTACACTATCTAATCAGCTCTTACATAGCACAAAGACAAACGATATAAAAATAGGTAAGGGATTGGTTAAATACACGAATCATGGAAGAGCAAATTCTAATGACCAAGAACAGTATGAATAGATTCTCAGACTCATTAATAGGAAAATGCAAATGACAAGAATGCTGAAATATCCCTTTTCACAAGTCCTAATGGTAAACAAATTACCTGGAGACTGGACTGCAACAGGGTCCTTCTTCAGATGAGGACCCAGAATTTTCTCTCTCCAGCAACCAGGCCAGAGGAACCATTTTGCTGTGATAAGTGCAGAGACTGCACTTGGAACATTTTATTTCCTGGATATTGCTAGCAATTTGCCACACACAACTGAGTATCAAGGAATGATTAGGCAGCTGAGTTCAAGAGCCTTTATTGTTCATTATCTATATACAGGCTTCACGGATCCTAAGAAAGTGAATATATTAATCTGCAGACAAATAATTTTGTCAGTTAACTCAGTATAAATCAACAAATTATCATTTAGAATTTTTTTAATATAAGTTTCTTTGGGTTGAATTAGTATAAATCAATCTACTGAACTGAAGCCCGATCCTTATAATAAATTTTAAAACCCTAAATGATCTGCACTCCTGCCAACCCAACTCTGTTTCCTTTCTGATTTCATCTTTTCTCACTTCACCCCTCCTCCACTTTGCTCCATCTACAGTTTTTTTTTTAATATTTTATTTATTTATTTGAGAGAGAGAGCATGAGAGAGAGAGATAGAGCACAAGCAGGGGGAGTGGTAGAGAGAAAGGGAGAAGCAGACTCCCTGCTGAGCAAGGATTCCCCATGGGAGGCTCGATGAGGGACCCTGGGATCATGACCGGAGCTGAAGGCAGATGCTTAACCCACTGAGACACTCAGGTGCCCCATCTATAGTGTCTCCCTTGTTAACTTAGAACATATGAAACTTGCTCTCCCGCCCAGCCATTTGCACTTGTTTCCTCTACCTGGAATGCTTTTCCTTACTTCTTTAAGATTTCTTCCCACATACCTCCTAATTGGAGAGATCATCACTGATTCCTTTTTAAAATAGTAACATTGCCCCCACCTCCCTCCTTCTTTTCCCAATTACCGTGCTTTATTATTCTCTTCATATACAAATGGCCACAAGCATATGAAAAAATGCTCAACGACACTAGTCATTAGTGAAATATAAACTAAAACCTCAACGAAATACTATTTTTCTCTCACTAGAATGGCTATCATCAAAGAGATAACAACAAATGTTGACGAGTGTGGAGAAACTGGGACCCTCATACATTGCTGGTGAGAATGTAAAATGCTATAGGCACTTTGAAAAACAATTTGGCATAGCATTGAAAAGCTAAATATAAACTTATCATACAATCTTGAAATTCTACTCCTACGAATCTACCCAAGAGAAATGAAAAAATATGTTCACACAAAGATTTGTATATGCATGTTATAGCAACATTATTCAAAATAGTCAAAAATGTGAAAATATCCGACTGGTGAATGTACTAAAAAATGTGGTACACTCATACCATGGAATATAATTTAACGATAAAAAGGCATGAAGTACTGATAATTGCTACAACATGGATGATTCTCAGAAATATTACGCTAAGTAAAAGAACCCAGATGCTGAAGAATACATATTGATTCCATTTATGTGAAATGTCTAGAACAATTCTGTAGACACAGAAATCAGGCCAGTGATTTAACTGGGACTGAGGGTAAATAAGAGGACTGACTGAAAACAGGGTTGTGGGAATTTTTGGGGGGTTAATGGAAATCTTCTAAAACTGGAATGTGATGGTGACACAGCTCAGTACACTTACTAAGAATTATATACTTTCAATGGACAAATTTTATGGAATGTAAGCTATATCAGAATAAAGATAAAACATACAGTATAATTTATAGGCAATACAATCTTCTTTCTTGCATTAAAATGTATATTTGGTTTTATTTTTTTTAGCATAAAAAGTCCCCATTTTTTTCTGGGTGTTTATGTTTATGAATATTAGGTACCATCTATGCCACTGAAGAATTTTCTCTGTAATTATCAAAAAATTCTCCTGGAAAAGCTCATCTGGTAGCTCTGAATTTATATTTATATGACATGTACACAACAGTTTAAACAACGTGTTGTTTGGGGAAATATGAAATGATGTTGGACTAAGTGTGTTCACTTATTCATTTAGTCTTCAAACACTGAATATACATTTATTATCTATTTTGTGTAATAGAGGCATAAAATGTCAAAAGCTAGAGGAGAACATAGGGATGACCATATTGACTTCAACTTACATACATAATGAAACTGAGGCCCAGAGAAGTCAAGTTACTTGCCTAGTGCAAAACTAGGCAAATGACAAAGCCAAGGCAGGTTCTCCTTGCTCCCATTTTCCCTACAACCCTTGTACTAATGCTATATTCATAAGAATTTACCAGACATTTAGCAAATCACTTTATTGCTGTCATTTTAGGACTAACTCATATGTTTGCATAGTCAACATCTGTGCCACTCAGTATGCACTAGCTTTGAAGAGGTAAGGGGCTATAGGAAATTTACTGACGACAGTCAAACTTGGTTTTCCATATTCAAAAGGAAAAGCATTCAAACCTTATCACGTGCTCCTCCAAGTTTGCTTATAATGTAATTTCATCCTTGTTAGCTATAAATATTATTGAAGGGAATAGAAACTGACAAGCTTCCTTGGTGATAGCTTATGAAATTAGATTAAACATTTATTGATTAGGAAACCAAACTTCATGCAGCATTTCAAAGTAAATCATTCAAAAGTCTAATAAATGTAGCACAGAATGTAAATCTTCCAATTAATACATTCTGTGCTTTAACATGTGAGGAGATGAAAGTCTGATGCATCTCACAAACCACAAAGTGGAAAGAATTTTTTTCTTCTGTTATTAGATCAGGTTCTTGTCAATTTCCATATGTTTCCACTGAGCTGAAGGGAGAGGCAGGGAGGGGGACTATTCAACATAAATCAGGTATATGTGCAGCAACTGTAAGACAGGAGTAACATTGCGTGCCTGGTTGGCTCAGTTGGATAAGCAACTGTCTTCGGCTCAGGTCATGATCCTGGAGTCCTGGGATCGAGTGTTGCAATGGGCTCCCTGCTCAGTGGGGGAGTCGGCTTCTCCCTCTGAACCTCCCTCCTCTCCTGTTCTCTCTCTCTCATTCTCTCTCTCTCAAATAAATAAAATCTTTTTAAAAAAAGACAGGAGTAACATATTAATAGATTGAGCTTTTTGAGTCTTCTGTCTTAAATACATTTAAAGTAAATTACAAATAAGTAATCGGTCAAAGGTATTTAAATATTGTACTCACAGTAACTGAATTAACTCCAGGGTATATTTTAGCTACTGGAAGATGGTGAGTCAATTTTTTAAAAGAGCAAGTCAACCTTTTTGTAATCTATCTTATTTTGAAAAACTTGCTCTGATTTGAGATGGCCAATTCCTTTTACTAAGGAATAAGAAAAATGCTGACTGTTTGCTATTGACAATACCAGTCTCCCTCATTTTGGCAAGACTATAATCCTTTAAAACGTTTAATTATCATCACCTTTGAGTGAATCGCCTCTAGAAATTACATTGATATCAAAATTGGTGTTAGGCTTCTAAAATATATTCAATGTAAAAAGACCTTACTATGGAAATCTGTTATATAGGAGGTAGTGATTGAAAATGTTAAGTTTATATATACTTGTGCATTCATTTATTTAGCAAATATCAATTAAATATCCATAAAAAAAATGCCAGGATACCACCAGGTGTTATAGATACAATGATTAAACAAAAGACTCATTTCCTGCTCTAATGAAGCTTAAAATATCAGATTGGTAAATTGGCAATTATAATATAGTAAGATAATTGATAAGTCCTCAGCTAACCAAACAAGATGAATTTTGTGGTCTTTACTGTTGAGTCTGCTAAAAAAAGTTAGACTCCTGTTTTGTTGATGTCATTTTTACTCTTTGTTATATGGATGAGGAAAAAACATTTGTAGTAGATTTCATTTTCCAAAAATATTTAAAGCTGTATTTCTGGCCTTACATGCTCTTGTAATCCTTGCTATATCACCATCAAGACTAGGGATTGGGTTGCCTTCTTGGCTCAGTCAGTTAAGCACCCGGGTCTTGATTTTGGCTCAGGTCATGATCTCAGGGTCTTGAGATTGAGCCCAGTGTCATGCTCTGTGCTGGGCATGGAGCCTGCATGGGATTCTCTCTCCCTCTCCCTCTGCACCCACCCTCAACCACTAGTGCGCGCTCTCTCACTCTCTCTTTAAAAAAAAAAAAAAAAAAAGACTAGGAATCTATTTTCTTTCTCTTTCAACTTGGAAGGGGTTGAATCTGCTTTGACCAAAAGAGTAAGCAGATATGATACCATGCAACTTCCAAGGCTAGATCTAAAAATTATATAGTTTCTGCCTGCCTCTTTCTTGGGGCCCAACCACCATGTTGTGAGAAGCCCAGGTTAAGCAGAGGGTCATGTATATAGTTTCGGTTGACAGCCCCACTGAAAGTCCCAGCTGATAGCCAGAATCAACTGTGAGATGTGTGAGTAAGCAAGCTTTCAGATCCACGTCGGCCTCTGCGGATGCTGAGTGGAGCAGAGAGTAGCTTTCTCTTTCTAAGTTCTACTCAAAATTGCACATTTGTGAGCAAAATAAATGCTTTTGGTATTTTAAGCCATTAAGTTTGAAAATTTTTAATGCAGAAATAGATAGCCTGATCAAAGTGCCTCCATATCTAAATTGTGATTCATTTCAGTAAAATAATTCTTACAGTACTATATACTGCAAGAATAATGGTCCTTGGAAATTGACTATCAGTACTTGCCTACATTTATTTATTTCTTCAAAATTGCTTCCTATTATTCATAAAAACTGTTTATATTCTGGCCAAATATAACTTCCTACTTTTGCCTTTAACTAACTCATTCCAGAGATATTTATTGAACACCTACTATGTGCTCGGCATTTTGCTAGACACTAGTTTTCCCTGAACACACTATGCTCCTTCACAACTTCACATCTTTGCACATACTGTTCTTTCTATCAGAATATCTTTCCCTACTGTCTCTAACATACTTCAACATACTTCCATAACCATTTCAGATGGGAAGACTTTCCTTACTCTGCTGGTGGTAACCATATTTTCTTGTATTCAGAGCACTGTGCATAAGTCTGTTACTGCTCTTACACACAATTCTGATTCTCAATTTTAGTCTAACTCCTTTACTAGACTTTGACCCTCAGAGGTCAAGAACTAATGTCTTTATGAATCTTCTGCTCTCTGTACTATAGTATCAGAAACATAATATAAAATCGTTGAATATTATTAAATAATTTAAATATTGATTCAGTGCTGGCATTTTTGGTGCCTTTTTCTTAAAATTATTTTTAGTTCTTTATGAGAGTACTGTTGCACACATGATAATAACAAGGTTGTCATTAGCTAGTGGAGGTACTAAGCTGAGATAATTAACAATTTTCATATATGTTACCATGAATCCATCAAGTAGTAATGGTTTTGTCCACAACTAGCCTTGGCTGATTTTAACAAGTCGATAAAGACTGAAGATTTTATTGCTTCTTTCTTTTTTTAAAAGATTTTATTTATTTATTCATGAGAGACAGAGGGACAGAGAGAGAGAGAGAGAGAGAGAGAAGCAGAGGGAGAAGCAGGCTCCCAAGGAGCAGGGAGCCTGATGCGGGACTCGATCCCAGGACCCTGGGATCATGACCTGAGCCGAAGGCAGACGCTTAACCATCTGAGCCACCCAGGCACCCTAATTGCTTATTTCTAAACGCCAAATATTTCTTTAGTTTTTGATCACTCTAATGTT
Organism: Callorhinus ursinus; assembly: GCF_003265705.2. Lineage (NCBI taxonomy): Eukaryota > Metazoa > Chordata > Mammalia > Carnivora > Otariidae > Callorhinus > Callorhinus ursinus. The sequence continues at coordinate 252,537 of NW_027397198.1, read as the reverse complement.
CCCATAAGAAAGAATTTTCATTAACTTATGAACTGCAGCAATGAAAAAAAGTTTCCTTCATGTACAACTAAGATATATTTTTCAAGAAGCATTCAGAACATTTTCTGCTTAATAGGATATTCATCCAAATAAATTGGTATGATTGTTAATGGTACTTTTTTTTTTAATCATAAGGGTCTTCTTCTGTACCAGGAGCTGAACTATTATCATTTACTGAGCTACATTTCTCTGGAGCCAAGGAGACGGAAGACCTTTTTTTGATCTTTCCCATTTCAAAGCTCAAATGGAGGTACCTTATGTACTTTTTAGTCACTTACTTTCTAAAAGGATCCATTAAGAAATAGTGCCATAAAATCAATAGTTAGAGTTTCAGCCTTGTGAACATGACCATTACCAGATATGTAGGAAACCTAAGGGCTCTTTAGGAAAAATTTCTTAAATTGTGAGTGAGTGCTACTTGGATGGGAGCTTCTGGAGAAGAGAGAGAAAGAACATAAAGTAACTAATTAGAAATCTGTAAAACAGCCTAATAATGTGGAATGAATCAAATGGTGCCCTTGACAGTCAGAAAAAATCTTTTTCTCAATGTGCAATCATTGCAGTTATATATTTTAACAGAACAATAAGTGGTTCACTGGGCAAAAGATTATTTTTTATTTTTATTAACTTTTATTATGTTTTTTTCTAATTTATTGATTCATTTTTTTGTTTCATTTCATTTATTTAGTTTTATTTACTTTTAAACTATTTTATTTTGTTTATTTGTTTTTATGTCTCAAGATTTTATTTAAATTCTAGTTAGTTAGCATAGAGTATAATATTGGTTTCAGGAGTAGAATTTAGTGATTTATCACTTACACATTATACCCAGTGCTTATCACAGTAAGTGCCCTCCTTAATACCTATCACCCATTAACTCATCCCTCACCCATCTCCCCTCCAACAACCCTCAGTTTGTTCTCTATAGTTAAGAGTCTGTTATGTTTTGCTTCCCTCTCTTTTTTCCCCCTTATCCTATATTCATCTGTTTTGTTTCTTAAATTCCACATATGAGTGAAATGGTTTGGTATTTGTCTTTCTCTGATTGACTTGTTTCACTTAGCATAATACACTCTAGTTCTATCCATGTCGTTGCAAAAGGCAAGATTTCATTCTTTTTGATATCCGAGTAATATTCCATTACACACACACACACACACACACACACACGCACGCACACCATGAATCCCTATATATATATACATGTATATATATGTATATATATACACACATACACACCACTTCTTTATCCATTCATTAGTCAATGGACATTTGAGCTCTCTCCATAGTTTGGCTATTGTTGATAATGCTGCTATAACCATTGGGGTGCATGTATCCCTTTGATTCTATATTTTTGTATCCTTTGAGTAAATGCCTAGTAGTCCAATTTCTGGATTGTAGGGTAGTTCTATTTTTAACATTTTGAGGAAGCTCCATACTGTTTTTCAGAGTGGCTGTACCACTTTGAATTCCCTCCAACAGTGCGTGATGGTTCCCCTTTCTCCACATTCTCACCACACCTGCTTTTTCCTGTGTTGATTTCAGTCATCCTGACAGGTGTGAGGTGGTATCTCATTGTGGTTTTGATTTGTATTTCCCTGATGATGAGTAATGCTGAGCATCTTTTCATGTATATGTTAGCCATCTGGATGTCTTGCTTGGAAAAATGTCTATTCATGTCTTCTGCCCATTTAAGTAGATTATTTGTTTTTTGGGTGTTGAATTTAATAAGTTCTTTATAGATTTTTGATACTAATTCTTTATCAGATATGTGATATGTAAATATCTTCTCCCATTCTGTGGGTTGCCTTTTAGTTTTGTTTGTTTCCTTCACTGTGCAGAAGTCTTTTATCTTGATGAAGTCCCAATAGTTCATTTTTGCTTTTGTTTACCTTGCCTCTAATGACCTGTCAAATAAGAAGTTGCTACAACTAAGGTCAAAGAGGTTGCTACCTGTGTTATCCTCTAAGATTTTGATGGTTTCCTGCCTCACATTTAGGTCTCTCATCCATTTTGAATTTATTTTTGTGTATGCCATAAGAAGGTGATCCAGTTTCATTCTTCTGCCTGTTGCTGTCCAGTTTTCCCAACACCGTTTGTTGAAAGACTTTTTCCATTGGACATTCTTTCCTGCTTTGTTGAAGATTACTTGACCATAGAGTTGTGGATCCATTTCTGGGTTTACTATTCTGTTCCACTGATCTATGTGTTTGTTTCTGTGCCAGTACCATACTATTTTGACTACTGCACCTTTGTAATAGAGCTTGAAATCTGGGATTGTGATGCCTCTCACTTTGATTGTCTTTTTCAAGATTGCTTTGGCTATCCAGGGTCTTTTGTGGTTCCATACAGATTTTAGGATTGTTTGTTCTAGCTCTGTGAAAAATGCTAGTGGTATTTTGATAGGGATTACATTAAATTTGTAGATTGCTTTGGGTAGTATAGACATTTTAACAATATTTGTTCTTCCAATACATGATCATGGGATGTTGTTTCCATTTCTCTGTGCCATCTCCAATTTCTTTCATAAGTGTTCTATGGTTTTCAGAGTACAGATCCTTCACCTCTTTAGTTAGGTTTATTCCTAGGTATCCTATGGTTTTTGGTGCCATTGTAAATGGGATCAATTCTCTGATTTCTCCTTCTGCTGCTTCATTATTGGTATATAGAAATGCAACAAATTTCTGTATGTTGATATTGTGTCTTGTGACTTTGCTGAATTCATCAGTTCTAGAAATTTTTTGGTGGAGTCTTTCAGGTTTTCTACATTGGACAAATGATTTTGATTGCTCTTCCACATTGTTTGGTTTCATATGTCTCAGTTTCTATCCCAGAGATACTTTGAGAATATTATAAATAAACACAGAGATATCTCACTGAGAAGACAGCTCTAAGAAATGAAGCATTTTTTCATAAGTAAAGTTTTTACACAGAATGAACTTATTCCTAAGTAGAACAGATGCCTATGTATTGTGATTTTAGGAACTCTGATAATGACACTTACTTTTTCCATGTGTGCATGTCCCCAATTTAATAATCACTGGTGGCTGAATTTTTTTTTAACGAGAAAGACTTTTCTATTTTATTTTATTTTATTTTATTTTAAAGATTTATTTATTTATTTGACAGAGAGAGACACAGCAAGAGAGGGAACACAAGCAGGGGGAGTGGGAGAGGGAGAAACAGGTTTTCCGTGGAGCAGGGAACCCGATGTGGGGCTCCATCCCAGGACCCTGAGATCATGACCTGAGCCGAAGGCAGATGCTTAACGACTGAACCACCCAGATGGCCCTCTATTTTATTTTTTACATTGAGATTGAGAATGTGAACATTCCAAAGAAAAGCAATTGATAGTGACCTCGGCTCTTATTAGGTTTTAAGTGGCTTAATAACATCTTTTTCTAGAAACAGATTGTGATAGAGTGAACTATGGACCATGGAGAAGAAAAAGGGGTACTTATAGGCAAGTTTGCCCAATTTATCATTTTTGCCTAGGATGAGCTCCATTCCCAAAGAATCGAAACTTATCCATTTAAATAGTGAGCTCTATTTTATTTTTCATAGAAATATATCTAAAATGTATTATGCACTCATTCTCTTGATTTAGTAGAGTATACTGCATAAAATATAAACTTTTTTCATGACCTAGTCATTATTTTGTTTTTCCCCAAATTATCCTAGATTGCTATATTTTGTTAGAATTCTGTTGTCCCACTTCTTAATGGCAGCTGTCCCAGCTCAGTCTATCTCTCACTATTTCTCATGTACTCAGTAGCTCTATATCTTTAGAGTCACAACATCCTATGTTGCAGTCTTAGTACAATATGTAGTAGCTGTCACTTGACCTCTTTAACTCTTGTTTTGGTGATAAATGGCAGTACTTCCTATAGGGACTGTGGTGAGAACAATTAAAAATGCACATGAAGCATAGAGCTTTTAGCAGTAACTTGTTCAGGTGTCTGTACTAGATTAGAAACAATAAAAGATGCCAAATGGGGGCACCTGGGTGCGTGGTTCAGTCAGTTAAGCATCTGCCTTGGGCTCAGGTAGTGATCTCCGGGCCCTGGGATGGAGCCCAACATCTCTCTGCCCTCTGCCCCTCCCCACCAGCTCATTCTTTCTCTCTCTCTCATTCTCAAATAAATAAATAAATAAATAAATCTTTAAGAAAAAAGATGTCAAATGAAACAAAGTGTCCAAGTATATTAGGCAAGTAACTTGAATTTTAAACATAAATTTGAAATTATAAAAATCTTTCCAGAGGGTAATTGATTACTTTTCTGTCACAGAATGTTCTCAGGAAGTTAGAGATAATTTTCACTAATATTTAAGATTAAAGGATGTTTAGGAGAGAGAAAATTATAGAGAATGCCTGCCAGGAAAGTAGGTAGAATTGCATTTTTACATACTAAAATCAAAGAATAAAGTATAAGATTTCAATCTATAATTATTTCATGAGGTGCATTTTTTTGTCTACCCATAAAATAGTCCTTTAACATTATCGCCTATGTTTCTTTATTGCAGTGGTGTCATGTACTCAACTTTGTACAATGACAGGTACACAAGTAACAGTGAGTAATTTTAGGATCGAAGGGGGAAAAAAGTGTGGAACAGAAATTCTCTTGCCTTAGATACTATAAAATTGCCCCTCATGTATATGATTCCATTTGAGTCCTAGGAAGTGTGCCTGGGATTTGCATTCCAGAGCATCATTTCCTAGTTGAAGGACTTTGGGAACCTAAAAGGAATTTTTAAAAGGTCAGTTTTTAGTTGCTTATGGCCTGCCTCTCCTTCTTCATATAGTTACTGCTGACATTCAGCATAGTCATGGAGAATATCCAATTAAGAATCCTGCTTGGCAAGTCATCTTTAAATTACTATATTTTATTTGTCCCCTAGCATCTATTTGGAATACTACCATATTGGAACCTTGAAGGTATATGATCGTTATTATAATGGCCACTCTCCAAGGAAATATATGTTCTAAAATAAAAGGCAGACCACTGTGACAAAAAGTATCAGGACCTCTATCCTCCCATCAGATCACTATACATAATCTTCAAGGCTTGCCTTTTCCTGGCCTTTATTTTCTGTCTAAAACATTAGCATAGAACAAAAGCACATTTATAACTCAATTACTTGAGGCTCTTTCAGCCTGAACTTTCTCACACAAATAATTTTGGTGACTTATAAATAAAATAATCAATTAGACTTTGAATGGAGGAGTTGATACTGAGTGAATCAGAGTTTATCTAATATTCCTTAGGAGCAAATTAGAGAGTGAGCCCTATGCTCACCTAAGGACAATTTTTGTTCTAGGATCACATCTTCTCATAGGAAAAGTTCTCAGTTGGTTTGGATGGGAGTATTGTCACAGTGCCTCTGGCTTTTGAGAGTTACATTTGACAAAACTGAAATAACTAAGGATCACTGGCATTTTGTTAAGCTATCCAAGGGAATCAAAGAACCAAGATGAGGGGAAAACAATGCTCGCTTGTTTTGAATCCTAATAAGACTGCCTCTTTTTTGTAATGCTTTCCAAAGAAACCTCTTGGAAGTATATGATTCCATTCATGACACTGCTATCTTCTGAAGAGATCAGAAAATTTAAGCTATGGTCTTCTTATCTTTAAGAAGTAAACATTAGATTTTGCTTTTAAGAGAAAAAAATAGTGGATGAGTAAATATTGACAGCTTCTGGGCACATTCACATGTAATTTTAAAAGACATTTGGTAAGAAACTCTATCCTTGAGTCTGATGGTATTTGATTTGACAAGATATGGACCAAAATGACCCCTGATTCATCATCATTGAATAGGAGTAGCCTAAAGAAAGAATTTAAGCTCATTTTCTCTGTGTCAATTAGACCAAGCATAGTCTCTAAAACAGCACTTCCTAAACTCATTCTTTGTCCTCTCTCTTGTTTTTCAGAGCTGTTAATTATCAAGAGTCCAAATCTTAGAACTACTCAACAAGTAGAAGGTTCTTGATACAAATGCTGCCAAGCAGCTTAGGGCTTATTTTAAATCTTCAGATACACTCTGCAATTCAGATTAATATTTTAACACCAAACATCATTACAAAGAGTCACAAAATAGCAAGAATACTGTTATTATGAATTGAGTTCACTGAAGGAACTGAAAGTCAAGACTGAAGAAATATCAAGAAGTGGCCAGGGAATATCTATTTTATTTTATTTATTTATTTATTTATTTATTTATTTTTTTAAGATTTTTAATTTATTTATTTGAGAGAGAGAGAATGGGAGAGAGCACGAGAGGGAAGAGGGTCAGAGGGAGAAGCAGACTCCCCGCTGAGCAGGGAGCCCGATGCGGGACTCGATCCCGGGACTCCAGGATCATGACCTGAGCCGAAGGCAGTCGCTTAACCAACTGAGCCACCCAGGCGCCCGGGAATATCTATTTTAAACTGGCAGTTTGTTCTAATAATTTGGACTTAGATACCATGTTCAGTGATTTCATGTCTATCTACATAGTAATGCTAGTAATTTGTCATTCTATCAGGAAAGCAGACCAAGTATGCCTGTTTTTATCATATTGCTTTTGTGGTACCACCCTTACACAATCTCATGATCACTAGTTTTGTTGAATTTCATTTGGATTAAACTGATGTTCCTATACATATCTTAGGAAAAATATCTTCTGGCTAACTTTTTTAGAAGTTGAGAAAAAGCAACAGTGCAAAGACTAGCCACAGTGGAAATACCAAAGAAATAATGTTTAAAGAAGCGGTTTAGGAGACAAGATACATAATCATGCAAAAATGACTAGTAATAAATAACTACAAAAAGAATGTAACTCATATGTTATAGTTTTTGAGAAGTTAGCCAAAGGAATGAACACCATGAGCAGGGTTGGCCAGGGTTGACCATTAAAGGAGTGGGGCTTCACTGTGTATAATTAAATAGCTTGCAAGGGAAGAAATACATGACATTCTAAAAATATATTTATTTATTTTTGAGGAGGAGAGGCAGTGGGAGGAGAGGGACAGAATCTCAAGCAGACTCCCTGCTGAACATGGAGCCCAACATGGGTCTCGGTCTCATGACCCTGAGATCATGACCTAAGCCAAAATCAAGTGTGAGATGTTTAACCAAGTGAGCCACCCAGGTGCCCCATTAAATGACATTCTAAAGATTTTATTTATTGAGAGAGAGAGAGAAAGCATGAACGGGGGGTGGGGCAGAGGGAAAGGGACAAGCAGACTCCCCGCTGAGCAGGGAGCCCAAATTGGGTCTTGATCCCAGGACCTGGAGATCATGACCTGAGCCAAAGACAGATGCTTAAGCAACTAAGCCACCTGGGTGCCTCAGTAAATGACATTCTAGACAAAGAAATAATTCTGTAGGGAAGGATGGAGGCAGGAATGTTCAAGGAATGCACTATACTTGAAATGTACATTTTATGCTGGGGTTGAAGAGGAAAATAAGATTGAGAAAATAAGAGGATCAGATCGTGAAAGGCCTGTATTCATTTGTGGGGGCTGCCATAACAAAGTATCACAGACTGCATGACTTATGCAACAGAAATGAATTTTCTCACATCTCTGAAGGCTAGAAGTCCAAGCACAGATTTGGTTTCTTCTGAAGCTTTTTTCCTTGATTTGCAGATGACCATGTCTTCACATGATCTTTCCTCTGTGTACATCCATCCCTGCTGACTCTTTGTTTAAGTTTCCTCTCCTTGTAAGGACATCAGTCAGGTTGCAGCCTCATTGTAACTTAATCACCTCTGTAAAGGTCCTATCTCCAAATATACTCACATTCTGAAGTATGAGGGGTTAGGGAGTCAACATATGAATTTTGGAGGGCCACAATTCAGTCCGTAGGAGATTTGCATGCCAAGTTGAGGGGAAGGTCTCAAAGAGACAGCATTAGTGACCTGGGATCTAGTTCTGACTGGGTCCGTCCCTTTCTGTGTGGCCTTGACTGCACTGTGAAACCACTCTGGCCCTACAGGTAAATGGAGTTGAACTAGAAAATTTCCAAGGTTTTCCTAACTAAAATTCTATGTTTGGGGGAAATTCCTAAAAATAGGAAAATCGGTCACATAACCATAAGCCAATCAACTTCATGAATCAGCTTATTTACAATCAATTAGACCAAACACAGCCTCTAAAACAGCACTTCCTAAACTCTTTAGGACCAGTGGTGTCTCATAAGATACTAACAGATATTGCTCAAAAAGTATCCTGAGGTCATAATAATTCAGAAAATTTGCAAAATTATTTTGACGGGAGAACTTTGAGCTTTTAGGTAAACCAAGGCATTTTGTAGAAGCTATAAAACCCTGGGGCAGGTGCATTATCCTTTTTTCCTAATGGAATATTAATATCTTCTGCTCTTATCTCCCAATTTATACAAGATTTATAAGAAATAAATTCAAAGTTGTTATATTGGAATAAATATGTTATCTGCAGTTGTTTTTACTCTTTTATAAAAAATTGTTTTCTGAGAACATTTTAAACAATTTGGTGAGTAGTCATTATAAGTACATTTTTTAAAAAATATTTCAGATGAAATTTAAATTGAACGAGAATCAAGGAAATAGCAATCTCGGAGAGAATAAAATATTCTAGCTGCCTTAATTCTCTTGATTTTATAAACAGTTAGGACTTCTCTTTAAGTTGTATGACATCTGGAAGAATACAGAGAAGGCTCACAGGGCTGCAAAGGCTCCCACATCATCTTTCCTTGTCACTTGCTCACTCCCAGGGTGTGAAGGTGGAATTGGGGTGAGCTGGACTGAGACAAACCAGTCAATGAGAACTGGGCTTAAAAAGGGCAGGCCCAACTCCTTCTTAGTGAGTTCAGGGAGAGCCATACTCAAAACCATCTTTTTTTAAAATAATGATTTATTCATTTATTTGAGAGAAAGAGTGAGTGAACATGAGCAGGGGGAGGGGCAGAGGGAGAGAGAGAATCCTCAAGCACACTCCCCACTGTGTGGAGCCTGACGTGGAGCCTGATCCCGCAACCCTGAGATGATAACCTGAGCCCAAACTAAGAGTCAGACACTCAACCGACTGAGCCTCCCAGGTGACCAGGAACCATCTTTAAGAGACAGATGCAGTATACAGCAATTTCCAAGTATATTTGACCTTGTCCTCCTACGTGTGTGTATTGTTTGTGCGTGAGACAGAGAAAGACAGAGAGACAAAGAGACAGAGAATTCTCTCTTCTTTTCAATAGGCTATTTTTCAGAGTAGTTTTAGGTTTGCAGCACAGTTGAGCAGAAAGTGCAGAGAGTTCTCACATACTGCCTGTCTCCACACGTAGACAACTTCTCCACTATCAACATCCCCTACCAGAATGGTACATTTGTTATAATCAATGAATCCACATTGACATGTTATCATTACCCAAAGGCCACAGTTTCTATTAGGGTTCACTGTTGGTATTGTACATTGTATGGGTTTTGGCAAATGTATAATGACATGTATCCACCATTATAGTATCAGATAGAATAGTTTCACTGCACTAATAATCCTCTGTGCTCTGAGGATTCTCTTTTTACTAGTATTTCCTGGTATGGCAGTGGACACATTCTAAGAAATGTTGCTCTAAAACAACTGTGGCTTGTATGATTGAATAGGTAAAAAACCTTGTTTCTGCTTTATTGAAACCAGCAAGAGGAACTGATTCAAAACATATGCTACTTTATTGTCTACTACAACTCCCTGACAGGGGACCATGTGTCTCACTTTATATTTTGCTAATGCAAATAAACTATTTAGGTGGTTTGGGAGCCTAAGCACTTAATTTATTGCTCACTTACATTTGGTAAGTATTTTAATGGAAAGTTTGCTTACATCCTCTCCTAGGAATGTGGGAGTGTGCAGCAGGGAGCTACATAAAAGTTCATATGTTCTCTTTTTAATTGAATATCATGAGAACTCTACTTTCAAGAACACAGGTGTCTTACCTGAGTCCAGGCAGTTTATTAGGGATGAGCACTATTTCTGGAGTGTGAGGCATGCATTGTATTCATGGAACATGCTGAAAGGAAATAAGGGCATGAATTTTCACCTTCAAACCCAAAGTCATATAATTTCAGAGTCTAATCTTGCTAAGTATATAAGTATGTATATGGGTATTTTTATTTTATATGAGTATCAAACAGCACCACAGAAAGATACCAGCCTTCCTGAAATATACTGAAGGAGGAGGAGCTATGGAGTATCTTAAATAAATTTCAATTCCAAAGTAAGAAAATTAATGAACAGTAATGCAGAATATTTTGCCAGTAAGGTTCAATCTTGATTTGCAAAAAGTTCAGAGGAGTAAAAAGATAAGACCATCAAACTTGGACTATGACATGCGAGTACTTTCCCTAGCTACATGATCCTGGGCAAATACTAACTCCTTTGCATTTCTGTCTTTGTTTATAAAAGGAGGAGGTTGGATCAAATGATCATTATGTCTTTCTATTCTTAACACTTGCTTATAATTCTATAAAATACACTGGACAACAGTTATAGGACTTATATATCTGGTCTACTACAATTTTTCTTTCTCTCTCTTCCTTCCTTCCTTCTATCTTATTCTTTCTTCTCCTTTCACAAATATTTATGATGTTTGTCTGCCATGGTTTGGTCCCTATGGTGGGTGCTGACATCACCATAACAAACAAAACAAGATCCTTGACTTAAAGAGCTTTTAATTTAGGAGAGAGACAGACAAGTGAATTGGAAACTATAATACAGTTTGTCAAGAGGTGCGAGGTGATAAATGCCATGGAAGAACATAGAAGGGTTACCTAACCTCATGGAATTATAAAAGGGAGATGTTTAATTAGTTTACAACAGAATGGCTGGCCACTTAATGAAAGAGTGTAATACTTCTGTACAGTTTGGTAGATAGCCTCTCTCTGTGCTCCCAGGTGTTTTTCCTGACACTGTGGTCATGCAGGCTTCTTCCAAAGACCTCCCTCCTACACTTCATCATGACCCTGCCAGTAAGGGTTAATCTCTGAACACTGTAAGTCTTCCTTGATTCTGTTGAGCATGGTGGCCTATGTCCACTCTGATTGCTCACCAGTGCTGAAGCCACACTTGTTAAATGTTTTGAATAGCACCTTTAGTTCATACCCTGCCTCTTGAAGAATTGAAACATGAAATTTATTAGGTTCAAGAAAGAAGGATGAGAGTGGGTAAAAAAAAATTCCAGACAAAGTGAGTAATGTGTAGACAGGTCCACTGGTGAGAGAGAGCCTGGTATGTTTAAGAAATGTAAAGTAGTTTAGTAGATCATTACTGGTGAGTACTAGGTGAGAAGTAGTGGGAGAAAACTCTAGAGAGGTGGACAGGATCCAGATTATAAAGTGCTTTACAAGTCAGGCTAAGTAGTTTATGCTGAATTTAGAAGGGTATTATTTATGTATTTCTGAAGATGGCACTACGGTATTTTGGTGGAGTTAGAAATGCCGAGAAAAACACTACAGAAAAGTCTAGATAGCAGTATTATACAGGTATCTATTACCTTGTGATATTTGTACCAATTTTGTTGTAAGTAAGGTCTGTTTGCTATCCCCATGATCAGAGAATTCTTCCCAGAACATGCCAGAAACATCAATATTTACTTCAATACCAGAGAATTAGCAATATGCAACCACAGGGTTTTTCTTCCCACTCCATTAATCATTCTAGAGAGAAAGGGAGCTGGCATCTAGGAAGTTAACAAATTATCTGCAGATTTTAGCTATTTTGAAAATGGTATTAATACTGTTTGGGGGAGAGAACCATAACGGCTTTCTAGAGTAAAATCTGAAGACTGATCTTTTTAATGGCTTAGATACCAGTAGTGTGTAATAAATGTTTAATGGATGCACAGGGAGATGAATAAATGAATGAAAGGTAGTAATTCTAGGTGTGAGGTAGAAATAGCTCTTACTTTTTCTGAATGTTTCTCCTCCTTGGAAGGAAACCCCACGAGCCTAACCCACCTAGCATCTTTTTTCAACTCTCCTACTCCTTGTGAAGAGGAGAAGTGGCTTAGCAATCCTGGTGAGTTTTGGAGAAGTAACTAGGATGTATTGCTCAATGAATCTTTGCCATAGCTCCTAGATTCATTTGGCACTAGGAAGCATGTTTTCTGTCCTATTTCTTGGGCAGGCTCAGTTCTGGGGGACAGGGCTATGGTGGGAGAGACTTTCCTTGTTCCAGTGTTTCCATGTCTTGGTAACAAAGTTTGTCTAACTTCGGAGTTTGTTATTAGAAAGCCTGCTTGCCAGCATATATTAGTCAGACTTTCCAGTATCAGCTTTATCAGTAATAAAAGTGATATTTAAACTCCATTTGCTAGCTCTTATGTCTTACATTTCAGTTGGTTCAGAGATCAGGTAGAAAATGAGAGGGCTATTCATTAGGCTTCTTTCAAATGCAGTGATATATTTTTCTCATTCAAACATAGGACGATATTTTCCTGCTAAATTTAGAAAGAAAATTTGCTTGCATCTTAAGATGAAAGCACATCTACTTTTCCCTTCATATAGATGTATATGTGCTTTATAAATGTTTAAAATTCCTTGTTCTGTTATTGTTTATTCTGGTCTCTATTTTAGTTATTTCTGATCTTTCTTTGTTATTTCCTTCTACTAAATTTCAGCTAAGTTTCTTCTTTTTCTAGTTCCTTGTGGTATAATGTTAAGTTGTTTATTTGAGCTTTTTTTCTTTTAAAGATTTTATTTATTTATTTGTCAGAGAGAGAGAGCACAGCAGGAGGAGTGGCAGGCAGAGGGAGAAGCAGGTTCCCTGTTGAGCGAGGAGCCGATGCCAATGTGGGACTAGATCCCAGGACTGTAGGGATCATAACTTGAGCTGAAGGCAGACGCTTAACTGACTGCATCAGGATGCACCCAGGCATCCTGAGCTTGTTTTCTTAATACAAGTACTTATAGCATAAATTTTCCTGACATCTGGTTTTACTGCATCCCATAGGTTTTGAAATACTGTGTTTTCTTTTACTTTTGTTTTGAGACATCTTTTGATTTGCCGTTTGATTTCTTATTTGGCCCATTGCTTGTGCAGTAGTGTGTTAATATTTACATATTAAATATTTAATATTTACATTGTAGATTTTCCTGCTTTGTTTTGTTGTTGATTTTTAGTTTTGTACCATTCTGGTTGGAAAATATACTTGGTATGATTTCAGTCTTCTTAAATTTGTGGTATTTGTTATGTCTCTTTTTATGTGATTTAACCAAGGGCTTCTTCTGTGTGTGCTTGAAGAAAATGTGTATTCTATTTTTCTTGGATGGTATGTTTTATATGTATCTTTTAGAACCATGTATTCTGAAGTATGCTTCAAGTAAAAAATGTTCTTGATAAGAAAAGAAAAAGCTTCAACTGAGGGTACTTATTTAAAATAAAACATATCAGAGGGTAAGTGGGTGAGGGGATGGGTGACACAGGTGAAGGGATTCAGAGTACATTTATGATGAGCACTGGGCAATGATGTATAGAATTGTTGAATCACTATATTAATATAGTGAAATGAATATAACCCTCTATGTTAACAATACTGGAATTAAAATTAAAAGCTTAAAAAAAATAATGGTGGTTTGGAACATTGACTCTGGAAAGAGCCATGTGTTTAAACCTCTGCTCTACTGCTTATAAGCCATGTGACCCTACAAAAATTTTTCTCTGTGGATTTTAATTTCCTCAAATATAAAACAGCATAATCTTAGGGCCTGTTTCATTAGGTTGGCCTAAGATTATACATGTAAATCCCATATAATAGAATCTGGCACATAGGACACCTGTGTGGCTTAGTCGTTAAGCGTCTGCCTTCGGCTCAGGTCATAATCCCAGGGTCCTGGAATCGAGTCCCACATCGGGCTCCCTGCTTGGCAGGAAGCCTGCTTCTCCCTCTCCCACTCCCCCTGCTTGTGTTCCTGCTCTTGCTGTGTATCTCTCTGTCAGATAAATAAATAAATAAAATCTTTAAAAAAAAAAAAAGAATCTGGCACATAGTAAGTACTATATGTGTTTGCTGTTGTTACTGGTCCAGAAAATGAACCTGAGTTTGGAAAGATAGTCCAATTTTCCTTGTCCAAGCTCTTTCTAGTTTTTTTAATGACCCATTAATTACATTCAGTGATGGTAGTTATTAATAACCCAAAACAAATTCAGTTAGACGTATAGTTTTCATGACTTAGGATGGCCATTTGAAATTTGACCTTATTAATCTTATTTAGGTAGACATAAATATTGATGTTATATGAATGGGCATGGCTTATAAAATATGGTATTTTTGCTTTTCTTTTGTAATTAACTTAGTTAAATTCTAAAATGAGAAAGTGTTACTCAGTTATCTGTCAAAAAATCATATATTGTAACTATATTTTATATAGTTGTAAATATATTGTATATATTGTATATATATTGTAACTGTATTGTGATTATATTGTATATAGTTGTAAATATATTGTATATAATTGTAAATATACTGTAACTGTATAACCAGTGAAATTTTACAGTTTATTTCATTAGTACTATTATTAATTTTTCAGTGTACCTTTCTGTCCTTTGTCATAATGATGTTGCTAGTGATGCTTCTTATGTTTCTGAAACATGAAAAAATGCTTTTGCAATAGCTTGTATTTTCTATGTCTTTTACAGCCTCGGTCTTCTTTGTCATCTGCTCTTTTTCTGGCAGTGTTTCTCCATTTCTATGCTTAGGGGTTTTGTTATCTTGACACTGTAATTGTCATAGCAAAGTCACACACAAAAAATTCCTATTAAATCATTAATGGTTTAATGGTTTTCTGTGGTTGTAAATTTTCTAATTCAAGGATTCCAAATATAACTTTTTCCTAGAAAAATAATTAGCAACAAAGGCCAAATATTACTCTTTGAGTTCTCTAAAATTTTTTGTTCAGAAGACATGAAATAGTAACGCTTGGACAAATTGGTCTGTGTTTTCCAGTTTGCAAGCAGATCAGAGAGGTTTATATGGATATTTATTAACTATAATGCTTCAATATATTCTCAAAATATAAATAGCAATAAATACAGAAGTTACACAAAGAGCCATTAGAGAATATTATGTGAAACTATGGAAAAATTTGAAAACCTAAAGGAAATGAATTGTGTCCTAGCAAAATATAAATTAATAAAATCAATTCAAGAGAAGTAGAAAACTTAATAGCCCAACTGTCAAAAAAGGAAAAAAAAAGAAAAACATTGAAATGGTGATTAAGGAAATATCATTAAAAATGGAAGCTATCTCACTTGTAAATAAAAGATGATTTCTAAATTATTCTAGTTCATAGGGAAATGTCCAACCTCCCAATTCATTTTATGAAGCTATCATAACCTTAATATTAAAACCTATAAAGATAGTAAAACCTCATTTATTGTTATAAAACAAATTTTCTAAAAAAAAACCACCACACATTGCCAAATAGAAATATCACTGTTCCAAAGGATTATACCAGTGCATTCATTTCCTCAACAAACTAGAGGAAAATGTATACATTTATATCATTAAAATACTGAAAATATGCTTGAAAAAGAAATTCTGAATAAACAGGAATATAAGAAAATTACTTAAATATGATAAAGATTATCATAATCCAAAAGCAAATATAAATATAAATTGTGAAATGCTAATAAATATCACTTTAATTCAAAAGAAGCAAAGTTATTTATTTTTTGTTGATGAGTTGATTGTATAACCAGAAAACCTAAAATATGCTAGAAAAAATATTTAAATGAAAAAGAAAATTGGGAAAAGTTATTGCATACAAAATAAATAGTCAAATAGTAACCATTGTCTATTCTAGCAATAAATAACTCAAAGAGGAGTTAGGAAAAGTCCCATTCATAATACAAACAGAAATCTATAAAGTATTTAATAAGGAATATCAGATATGAAATGAAGAAAATTACAAAAACAAATCATTGTAGCAAAAAAATTGTATGGAAAATTACTTGATTTTCCTCAATGGAAAAATTTAACATCATAAAAAATGACAATTCTCCAAGTTAGAAATTTAATGCAACTACAGTTTGAATCCTAATATGAGTTTTGAAAAAAACTGGATAACTTATTTTGAGATTTATATGTAATATTAAATATAAGAGAATTTAAGACAACTATGAAAATGAAAAAAAAATAGAATGAGTTACACAGCTACGGTAATAAAGGACTATGATATTGCCATGGAAAGAGAAAACAGATTAGACAAAAAGGGAATAATCCAGAGAATCCTGAGATAAACTCTGTTTCAAAGAAACTGTTTTTTTGAAGAGGGGGAAATTGGAGGGGGAGACAAACCAAGAGAGACTATGGACTCTGAGAAACAAACTGAGGGTTTTAGAGGGGAGGGGGTGGGGGGATGGGTTAGCCCTGTGTTGGGTATTAAGGAGGGCATGTATTGAAGGGAGCACTGGGTGTTATTGGCAAACAATGAATCATGGAACACTACATCAGAAACTAATGATGTAATGTATGGTGACTAACATAACATAATAAAATAAAATTTAAAAAAATAAAGAAACTATTTTTTAATAGAAAAAAATGGGCAAAGAATAGGAATAGGCAGGTAACAAATGAGTAGTTCTATTTGGCTAGGAAGAACTGGAAAAGATGCTCAAGCTCAATATTAGAGAAATAAATGGTAGATAAAAAATAAAATAGTACTTTATTCTACCAAGCTGCCAGAATTAAAATATACTCTAAAACCAACTGCTAGCAAGAATGTGTGGAGCAATTCTATCACTTATCATTGTTGAAAGACTTTTCTCATTTTATTGCTTTGCTGAGAAAAAATCTGATACCATATATTTTTTAAAAAATTTATATTCTTCTATAAAGCCTTCCTAGGAATCTATCTTATAAAAGTAAAAACATAATGTATAAGAGTGTTTCCAAGGATTTTTCTAGAATCATTACTGTTGGGGACAAAAAACTGAAGCAAAATTAATCAATATCGATAAAGAAATTGTTGAATAAATTGCACAGACAGAATTTCCCCATATTTATTTGGTGGAATTTTCTCAAAACATTATGGAGAGAGACATGAAAAATCCAGAGCAGACTGTAATATGATGAATTCTTTTAGTAAAGAAAACAATGATACCAGTAGAATGGTGGCCATGGAAGTTGGAATCCACAAGGAGTGTTAAACAACTCATCTGCCAAATCAGCCTGCTTTGAAAATAGAAGTCAATCAGAGAAAGACAGGTATCATATGACCTCATTGATAAGAGGAATTCTTAATCTCAAGAAACAAACTGAGGGTTGCTGGAGTGCTGGGGGTTGGGAGGGATGGGGTGGCTGGGTGATGGACACTGGGCAGGGTATGTGCTATGGTGAGTGCTGTGAATTGTGTAAGACTGATGAATCACAGATCTGTACCCCTGAAACAAATAATACATTATATGTTAAAAAAAAAAAAAGAAGAAGAAGAAGAAGATAGCAGGAGGGGAAGAATGAAGGGGGGGAAATCGGAGGGGGAAATGAACCATGAGAGACTATGGACTCTGAGAAACAAACTGAGGATTCTAGAGGGGAGGGCTGTGGGGGGATGGGTTAGCCTGGTGATGGGTAATAAGGAGGGCACGTTCTGCATGGAGCACTGGGTATTATACACAAACAATGAATCATGGAACACCACATCAAAAACTAATGATGTAATGTATGGTGATTAACATAAGATAATAAAATTTAAAAAAGGAAATAGATGGCATTGCAGCATTTGGCCTATACCCAGCCATTACTGGTAGTTGGTGACAAGCAAGAGGGATGGGTGTAGGAAGGGCCTTTCCTAATTCTCAACCCCTGGACACTATGCCCTACAAGCAGGAGTGCTTGAAGCCTAGGCATGGAACTGGGTTGAGCCTCACAGGTACAGATCTTGGTGGTAGTGGCAAATATTCAAACCAGCACTTTGAAAGCAGGCTAAAGTGGAGAAGGTTCCCTGTGAACAACAGTTGAACATGGATCAGTTGGTCCTGAAAGGTGGGAGAATGCCATTCTGAAGGAAGGGTAATAACCTCTGTTGCCCTCAGCTGACAGAAAGTATTCAGATATCGATCCCCAAATCAAGATTTGGGGAGATGAGTTCTACCAGGCCAACTTGAGGCCATTTGGTTATATAGAAGATTCCTGTTTAATTTTAAAATATTCGTGAATTCTTCAGCCACCTCTCTGTTACTGATTTCTAGTTCAATTTCATTGTGGTCCAAGAACATAATTCATACTATTTCTATTTTTTAAAATTGTGTTAAGGTGTATTAAAGTATGGCCCAGAATGTGATCTGTCTTGGTTGAATGTTCCATGAGAGCTTGAGACAAATTTATGCTCTGCTGTTGTTGGATGGAGTATTCTATAAATGTCAATGAAATCAAGTTGATAGTGATAGTGCTGTTCATGTCATTTACATTTTTATTGATTTTCTGCCTGCTTAATTCATCAGGTACTAAAAGAGGGATGTGTATTAAAGTCTCCAACTATAATACTAGATTTGTCTGTTTCTTGTTTCAGTTCCATCTATTTTTGCTTCATGTATTTCAATGATCTGTTGTCAGTGCATGTGTGTTTGAGATTATGTCTTCTTGGAAAACGACTTCTTTATTTATGACAATATTTCTTGTTCTGAATTCTTTTTTAAAAGGGATTTTATAATTTATTTATTTGAGAGCACATACATGTGAACAGGAGGAGGAGTAGAGGGAGAGGGACAAGTGGACTCCACGCAGAGCGCAGAATCTGACTCCAGGCTTGATCCCATGACCCTGAGGTCATGACTTGAATGGAAACCAAGAATCAGATGCTTAACTGACTGAATCACCCAGGTGCACCCTGACTTCTTTTTTTTTTGAAATTAATACAGCCACTCTAGTTTCTTTTGGCTACTGTTAGCATGGTTTATCTTTTTCCATCTTTTTACTTTTAACTTGAGTTTTTATATTTAAAATGGATTTCTTGTAGATAACATATAGTTGGGTCTTATTTTTTTGCCATTTTATTTTTATTTTTTTTTAATTTTTTATTGTTAAGTTAATCACCATATATTACATCATTAGTTTTTGATGCAGTGTTCCATGATTCATTGTTTGTTCATAACACCCAGTGCTCCATGCAGAACGTGCCCTCATCAATACCCATCACCAGGCTAACAATTCCCCCTACCCAGCTACCCTCTAGAACCCTCAGTTTGTTTTTCAGAGTCCATCATCTCTCATGGTTCGTCTCCCCCTCTGACATACTCCCCTTTTCTTCCTCTCCTGTTATCTTCTTCTTTTTCTTTTTTCTTAAAATATGTTGCATTATTTGTTTCAGAAGTACAGATCTGTGATTCAACAGTCTTGCACAATTCACAGTGCTCACCGTAGCACATACCCTCCCCAATGTCTATCACCCAGCCAACCCATCCCTCCCACCCCCAACCACTCCAGTAACACTCAGTTTGTTTCCTGAGATTAAGAATTCCTCATATCAGTGAGGTCATGTGATACATGTCTTTCTCTGATTGACTTATTTCACTCAGCATAACACCCTCCAGTTCCATCCACGTC